>NC_081394.1:15752989-15794165 GCF_030684315.1 Stegostoma tigrinum
AGTGTGAGGGATGGATACAAGTGTGTGAGGGATTCAGGGTGAGGGATGGATATCGGGTGAGTGAGGGATACTGTGTTAGTGTGGGATATAGGGTAAGGGACAGAGACATGGTGAGGGATGGATACAGGTGTATAAGGGATACAGTGTGAGGGATGAATATCGGGTGAGTGTGGGATACAGGCTTAGGAACGGATACAGGGTGAGGGACAGATACAGGGTGAGTGTGAGGTACAGTGTCAGGGACAGATACAGTGTGAGGGATGGATACAGGTGAGTGAGCGATACAGTGTGAGGGATGGATACAGGGTGAGGGACGGATACAGGGTGAGTGTGGGATACAGGCTTATGTACAGATACAGGGTGTAGGACAGACACAGGCTGATTGACAGATTGGCTCTGACTAAGACTGCGGGGTATTTACTGATACTGAGGCATATTTTTAAAAAAGGGCGGCACGGTGGCTCAGTGGTTAGCACTGCAGCCTCACAGCGCCAGGGACCCAGGTTCGACTCCAGCCTCGGGTGACTGTCTGTGTGGAGTTTGCACATTCTCCCCGTGTCTGCGTGGGTTTCCTCCGGGTGCTCCGGTTTCCTCCCACAGCCCAAAGATGTGCAGGTTAGGTGGACTGGCCATGCTAAATTGCCTGTGGTGCTCAGGGGTGTGTGGGTTATAGGGGGATGGGTCTGCGTGTGATGCTCTAAGAGGCGGTGTGGACTTGTTGGGCTGAATGGCCTGTTTCCACACTGTAGGGAATCTAATCTAATCTAATCTGAGTGTTGATACTGTGTGTCCTTGCAGTGACCACAATGTCTGCAGCTGGGACAATGCACACTCCTCGGATCACCGGGACCTCCCTACCGGCACTGAACAGCCCGACCAACTCACCAGCCAATGGCACAAACAGTGGCCATTCCCTGGCACTGTCTAGCATGAGTTCGAGCACAGGGTAAGGACTGGCCAAAAGTGGGCATGTTTAACAAACAGACCCTTCATCCATCATTCCCATTCTGTCATGGAGGGCCAACACAGCAGAAACAGGGAGAGGGAGAGGCTGCGAGAGTCCGAGGGGGAAGCTGGTACAGGGAGAACAGTGGGAGCATGGAGGGTATTATTCTTACGAGACAGCGATAGGTCTCTCTGAGATATCATCAACCTAGAACGTTCACCCAGTTTCACTCCATCCACTCCCTGTCAACTCCATCTCCCCCTTTCACTTTCCAAACCCAATTCTGTTTATACCCTCTTTAACCCGATATACGTTTCCTCCACTTTTACCCCTTCCCCCTCAACCCCCACTTTTACCCCTCACCCCTTCTCCCCCCTTCTACCTCTTACCCCCTCTCCCCCCACTTTTACCCCTCTCCCCCCACTTTTACCCCTCACCCCCTCTCCCCCCCTTCTACCCCTTACCTCCCTCTTCCCCCACTTTTACCCCTCACGCCCTCTCCCCCCACTTTTACCCCTCACCCCCTCTCCCCCCCTTCTACCCCTTACCTCCCTCTTCCCCCACTTTTACCCCTCACGCCCTCTCCCCCCACTTTTACCCCTCACCCCCTCTCCCCCCCTTCTACCCCTTACCCCCTCTCCCCCCACTTTGACCTCTTGCCCCCTATCCCCCCCTTCTACCCCTTACCCCCTCTCCCCCCACTTTGACCTCTTGCCCCCCTTCCCCACTTTTACCCCATTCCCCTCTCACCTGCTTTTACCCCTCACCCCTCTCCCCCCACGGTTACCCCTCACCCCTCTCCCCCCACGGTTACCCCTTCCCCCCTCTCTATTCACTTTTACCCCATTCCCCCTCCACCTCTTTTACCCGTTTTCCTCCTTCCCTACTTCTGCTCCTTGCCCCTCTCCACCACCCTCCCACCATTTTTCACCTCATTGTACCCCCCCTCCCCATTTAGTGGAACTGCCCTTTCAACCCACTCCATTTTTACCCGTTTTGCCCTGTTCACTCCCTGCGCCTTCATTTTATCCCTTTCACCCCCTCGATAGCCATGGCTTCCACCTTCATTCCATTGGCTGCCCATTGCCTTGCCCTCACAGGCCTCGTCTCCCTCCAGCTCCACCCTGACTCTTCACCCCCTCCTGTGCCTCCCTCCCCCTTCATCTCCATGTGGATGGGGGTGGGGGTGGGGGTATGGGGAGTGGGGGGCTGGTGGTGGTGGGGGTGGGGGGGGTAACTTCTGACCAAGTGTTTTCAAAGGCTTCTGTCTGGTTGGATTTACAGGAGTTCAGTGCTGGCTGTGAACCATGGCATTACCCCCTCTCTCATGGCCAACAACCCCTTGGCCACCATGCAAGGTTTGTCTCCTCTATCTCCCAACTCTCATGCACATCTCATCAGCCTGGGTCCCACATCACCCGCCATCACCCACACCCCATCACACCCCCATTATCTACTATAAACCATCCACCCATCACCCCGATAACGCACACCTTATTACCCCCATAAACCCCCCCACATTGCCCCCCAAACCCTCACCCATTACCCCCATAACCCATCCACACATCACCCCCATTACCCACCAGAGCGCTCTCCCCATTACCCCCCCATAAACCACACCTCATTACCCCCATAACCAATCCCCCACTACCCACCATAACCAGCCCCCATTACCGCCATAACCTACCACACATTACCACCCCCTTAACCCACCCCCCATCGCCCTCCTGAATCCTCCCGCATCGCTCTCCAGAACCCTCACCAATCACCCTCTGTAACCCTCAAACATCGCCCTCTCCAGCCCTCGCCCATTGCTGTTTATAACCCTTCCACATCGCCCACAAGAACCCTCCCCCATCGCTCTCTCCAACCCTCCCCATCGCCCTCCGTAACCCTCCCCATTGCCCTCCGTAACCCTCCCCATTGCCCTCTGCAGCCCTCCCCATCGCACTTTGCAGTTCACCCCTATCGCCCTCTAATTACCTCCCCCATTGCCCTCTATAACCCTCCCCATCATCCTCTGTAACCCTCCCCCATTGCCCTCTGTAACCCTCCACATCGCCCTCTATAACCCTCCCCATCGTCCTCTATAACCCTCCCCCATTGCTCTCTATAACCCTCCCCCATCACCCTCTATAACCCTTCCCCATCACGCTCTATCACCCTTCGCCATCGCCCTCAATAACCCTCTCCCATCGCCCTCTATCACCCTCCCCCATCGCCCTCAATAACCCTCTCCCATCACCCTCTATAACCCTCCCCCATCGCCCCGTATAACCCTCCCTCATGGCTCTCTATAACCCTCCCCCATTGCCCCCCATAACCCTTCCCCATCGCGCTTTATCACCCTCCCCCATCGCCCTCAATAACCCTCTCCCATCTCCCTCTATAATCCTCCCATATCATGCTCTATGACCCTCCGCCATGGCTCTCTATAACTCTCCCCCATCGCCGTCCAGAATCCTCCCGCATCGCTCTCCAGAACCCTCACCTATCACCCTCTGTAACCCTCAAACATCTCCCTTTTCAGCCCTCGCCCATTGCTGTTTATAAGCCTCCCCCATCGCCCACAAGAACTCTTCCCCATCGTCCTCTCCAACCCTCCCCAACCCTTTCGATCGCCCTCTGTAACCCTCACCATCGCCCTCTATAACCTTCTCCCATCGCCCTCTGTAACCCTCCCCCATCATGCTCTATGACCCTCCGCCATGGCTCTCTATAACCCTCCCCCATCGCCGTCCATAACCCTCCACCATGGCTCTCTATAACCCTCCCCCATCGCTACCTATAACCCTCCCCCATCGCCCTCCACAACCCTCCCCCATCGCCCTCTATAACCCTCCCCCATCGACCCCATAACTCTCTCCCATCGCCCCCATAACACTCCACGATCGCCCTCTATAACCCTCCGTCATCACTCTCTATAACCCTCTCCCCTCACCCTCCATAACCCTCCCCCATTGCCCCCTATAACCCTCCCCCATTGCCCCCTATAACTCTCCCCCATCACCTTCCATAACCCTCCCCATCGCCCCCATAACCCTCTATAACCAACCATGACCGGCCTCTATAATCCTCCTCCATCGCCATCTCTAACCCTCCCCCATCACCCTCTATAACCCTCCACGGTTGCCATCTGTAACCCTCCCCCATCGCCCTCTGTAACCATCCACCATCGCCCTCTATAACCCTCCTCCATCGCCCTCCATAACCCTCCCCCATTGCCCTGTATAACTCTCCCCCATCGCCCCCCATAACTCTCTCCCATCGCCCCCATAATACTCCACGATCGCCCTCTATAACCCACCATCATCACTCTCTATAACCCTCTCCCCTCACCCTCTATAACCTTCCCCCATTGCCCCCTATAACCCTCCACCATCGCCCTCCATAACCCTCCCCCATCGCCCGCCATAACCCTCCTCCATCGCCCCCTATAACTTTCCCCCATCACCTTCCATAACCCTCCCCATCGCCCCCATAACCCTCCGCATTGCCCTCTATAACTCACCATGATCGGCCTCTATAATCCTCCACCATCGCCCTGCCTAACCCTCCCGCATCACCCTCTATAACCCTCCACGGTCGCCATCTATAACCCTCCCCCATCGCCCTCTGTAACCATCCACCATCGCCCTCTATAACCATCCCCCATCGCCCTCCATAACCCTCCCCCATCGCCCTCCATACCCCTACCCCATCGTCCTCTATAACCCTCCCCGATCGCCCTCCATAACCCTCCCCATTGCCCTCTATAACCCACCACGATCGCCCTCTATACCCCCCCATCGCCCTCAATAACCCTTCCCCAGCGCGCTCTATCACCCTCCCACATCACCCTCAATAACCCTCTCCCATTGCCCTCTATAACCCTCCCCCATCACCCCGTATAACCCTCCCCCATTGCCCCCCATAACCATTCCCCATCGCGCTTTATCACCCTCCCCCATTGCCCTCAATAACCCTCTCCCATCTCCCTCTATAATCCTCCTCTTTCATGCTCTATGACCCTCACCCATTGGCTCTCTAAAACCCTCCCCCATCGCCGTCCAGAATCCTGCCGCATCGCTGTCCAGAACCCTCACCCATCACCCTCTGTAACCCTCAAACATCTCCCTTTCCAGACCTTGCCCATTTCCAGCCCTCGCCCATTGCTGTTTATAACCCTCCCCCATCGCCCACAAGAACTCTCCCCCATCGTCTTCTCCAACCCTCCCCAACCCTCCCGATCGCCCTCTGTAACCCTCCCCCATCGCCCTCTATAACCCTCCCCCATCGCCCTCTATAACCCTCCATGATCGTCCTCTATAACCCTCCACCATCGGCCCGTATAACCCTCCCCCATCGCCCTCTATAACCCTCTCCCATCGCCCTCTATAACCCTCCCCCATCATGCTATATGACTGTCCGCCATGGCTCTCTATAACCCTCCCCCATCGCCATCCATAACCCTCCACCATGGCTCTCTATAACCCTCCCCCATCGCTCCCTATAACCCTCCCCCATCGCCCTCCACAACCCTCCCCCATCGCCCTCTATAACCCTCTCCCATCGCCCCCCTATAACTCTATCCCATCGCCCCCATAACCCTCCACCATCACCCTCTATAACCCTCCCCCATCACCCCCTATAACCCTCCCCCATCGCCCTCCATTGCCCTTCCCCATCGCCCTCTATAACCCTCCCCCATCACCCTTCCCTATTGCCCCCATAACCCTCCCACATTGCCCTCTATAACCCTCCCCATCGCCCCCATAACCCTCTCCCATCGCCCCATATAACCCTCCCCCATGGCTCTCTATAACCCTTCACCATCACCCCGCCATAACCCACACCCATCGCCCCGTATAACCCTCCCCCATCGCCCTCTATAACCCTCTCCCATTGCCCTCTATAACCCTCCCCCATTGCCCACTATTAACCTCGCCTTCGTGCTCTATGACCCTCCACTGTGGCTCTCCATAACGCTCCCCCGTCGCCCTCTATAACCCTCCACCATCGCCCCGTATAACCCTCCCCCATCGCCCTCTATAACCCTCTCCCATTGCCCTCTATAACCCTCCCCCATTGCCCTCTATTACCCTCCCCTATCGTGCTCTATGACCCTCCACTATGGCTCTCCATGATGCTCCCCCATCGCCCACTATAACCCTCCACCATCGCCCCATATAACCCTCCCCAATTGCCCCGTATCACCCTCCCACATCGCCCTCTATAACCCTCCCCCATCGCCCACTGTAACCCTCCACCATTGCCCTCTATAACCCTCCCCCATCGCCCACTGTAACCCTCCGCCATCGCCCTCTATAACCCTCCACCATTGTCCTCTATAACCCTCCCCCATCGCCCACTGTAACCCTCCCCCATTGCCCACTATAACCCTCCACCATCGCCCCATATAACCCTCCCCAATTGCCCCGTATCACGCTCCCACATCGCCCACTATAACCCTCCCCCATCGCCCACTGTAACCCTCCACCATTGCCCTCTATAACCCTCCCCCATCGCCCACTGTAACCCTCCACCATCGCCCTCTATAAACCTCCACCATTGTCCTCTATAACCCTCCCCCATCGCCCACTGTAACCCTCCACCATCGCCCTCTGCAACCATCCCCCATCGCCCTCTACAACCCACCGCCATCGTCCTCTATAACCCTCCACCATCGCCCTCTATAACCCACCATGATTGGCCTCTATAACCCTCTCCCATCGCTCTCTATAACCCTCCCCCATCGCTCTCTATAACCCTCCCCCATCGCGCTCTATAACCCTCTCCCATCGCTCTCTATAACCCTCCCCCATCGCGCTCTATAACCCTTCCCCATCGCCCTCTGTAACCCTCCACGATCGCCCTCTATAACCCTCTCACATTGCTCACATTGCTCTCTATAACCCTCCCCCATCGCCCTCTATAACCCTCCACGATTGCCCTCTATAACCCTCTCACATTGCTCTCTATAACCCTCCCCCATCGCCCTCTATAACCCTCCCCCATCGCCCTCTGTAACCCTCCCCCATCGCCTTCTGTAACACTCCACCATCGCCCCCCCAGAACCCACCCCCATTGCCCCGTATAACCCTCTCCCATTGCCCTCTATAACCCTCCCACATTGCCCTCTATTACCCTCCCCTATCGTGCTCTATGACCCTCCGCCATGGCTCTCCATAATGCTCCCCAATCACCCGCTATAACCCTCCACCGTCGCCCTCTATAACCCTCTCCCATCGCTCTCTATAACCCTCCCCCATCGCTCTCTATAACCCTCCCACATCGCCCTCTATAACCCTCCCCCATCGCCCACTGTAACCCTCCCCCATCGCCCACTATAACCCTCCACCATCGCCCCATATAACCCTCCCCAATTGCCCCGTATCACCCTCCCACATCGCCCTCTATAACCCTCCCCCATCGCCCACTGTAACCCTCCACCATTGCCCTCTATAACCCTCCCCCATCGCCCACTGTAACCCTCCACCATCGCCCTCTATAACCCTCCACCATTGTCCTCTATAACCCTCCCCCATCGCCCACTGTAACCCTCCACCATCGCCCTCTGCAACCATCCACCATCGCTCTCTATAACCCTCCCCCATCGCTCTCTATAACCCTCCCCCATCGCGCTCTATAACCCTCTCCCATCGCTCTCTATAACCCTCCCCCATCGCGCTCTATAACCCTTTCCCATCGCCCTCTGTAACCCTCCACGATCGCCCTCTATAACCCTCTCACATTGCTCACATTGCTCTCTATAACCATCCCCCATCGCCCTCTATAACCCTCCACGATTGCCCTCTATAACCCTCTCACATTGCTCTCTATAACCCTCCCCCATCGCCCTCTATAACCCTCCCCCATCGCCCTCTGTAACCCTCCCCATCGCCTTCTGTAACCCTCCACCATCGCCCCCCCATAACCCACCCCCATTGCCCCGTATAACCCTCTCCCATTGCCCTCTATAACCCTCCCACATTGCCCTCTATTACCCTCCCCTATCGTGCTCTATGACCCTCCGCCATGGCTCTCCATAATGCTCCCCAATCACCTGCTATAACCCTCCACCGTCGCCCTCTATAACCCTCTCCCATCGCTCTCTATAACCCTCCCCCATCGCTCTCTATAACCCTCCCCCATCACGCTCTATAACCCTCTCCCATCGCTCTCTATAACCCTCCCCCATCGCGCTCTATAACCCTTCCCCATCGCCCTCTGTAACCCTCCACGATCGCCCTCTATAACCCTCTCACATTGCTCTCTATAACCCTCCCTCATCGCCCTCTATAACCCTCCACGATTGCCCTCTATAACCCTCTCACATTGCTCTCTATAACCCTCCCCCATTGCCCTCTGTAACCCTCCCCCATCGCTCCGCATAACCCTCCCCCATCGCCCTGCATAACCCTCCCCCATCGCCCTGTATAACCCTCCCCCATCGCCCTGTATAACCCTCCCCAATCTCCCTCTAGACCCTCCCCATCGTGCTCTATGACCCTCCGCCATGGCTCTCTATAAACCTGCCCCATTGCCGTCCAGAATCCTCCCGCATTGCTCTCCAGAACCCTCACCCATCACCCTCTGTAACCCTCAAACATCACCCTCTCCAGCCCTCCCCCATTGCTGTTTATAACCCTCCCCCATCGCCCACAAGAACTCTCTCCCATCGCCCTCTCCAACCCTCCCCATCGCCCACCGTAACCCTCCCCATTGACCACTTCAGCCCTCCCCATCGCACTCTGCAGTTCAACCCTATCGCCCTCTAATTCCCTCCCCCATCGCCCTCCCCAACCCTCCCTCATCGCCCTCTATAACCCTCCCCCATCTTCCTCTATAACCCTTCCCCATTGCCCTCTATAACCCTCTCCCATCACCCTCTATAACCCTCCACAATCGCCATCTATAACCCTCCTCCATCACCCTCTATAACCCTTCCCCATCGCCCTCTATAACCCTCTCCCATCACCCTCTATAACCCTCCACAATCGCCATCTATAACCCTCCCCCATCACCCTCTATAACCCTTCCCCATCGCCCTCTATAACCCTTCCCCATCGCGCTCTATGACCGTCCACCCTGGCTCTCTATAACCCTCCCCCATCACCATCCATAACCCTCCACCATCGTCCTCTATAACCCTCTCCCATCGCCCTCTATAACCCTCCACCATCTCCCTCTACATCCCTCCCCCATCGCTCCTATAACCCTCCCCCATCGCCCCACATAAGCTTCCCCCATCACCCCCGTAACCCTCCACCATCTCCCCCTGTAACCCTCCCCCATCGCCCTCCATAACCCTCCCCCATCGCCCTCTATAACCCTCCCCTGTCGCCCCCATAACCCTCCCCCATCACCCCCATAACCCTCCCCCATCACCCCCATAACCCTCTCCCATCGCCCTCTGTAATCCTCCATCATTGCTCTCTATAACCCTCTCCCCCATCGCTCTCTATAACCCTCCCCCATCGCTCTCTATAACCCTCTCCCCTTGCCCTCTTTCACCCTCCACCATCGCTCTCCATAACACTCTCCCCTTGCTTTCTATAACCCTCCCCATCACCCTCTATAACTCTCCCCCATCACCCTCTATAACCCTCCACCATTGCTCTCTATAACCCTCTCCCCCATCGCCCTCTATAACCCTCTCCACTCGTCCTCTATAACCCTGTACCATCGCCCTGTATAGCCTTCCCCCATTGCCCCACCATAACCCTCCCTGATCGCCCCCCCCAATACCCTCTCCCCTCGGCCTCCATAACCCTCCCCCATCGCCCTCTATAACCCTCCCCTGTCGCCCCCATAACCCTCCCCCATCACCCCCATAACCCTCCCCCATCACCCCCATAACCCTCTCCCATCGCCCTCTGTAATCCTCCATCATTGCTCTCTATAACCCTCTCCCCCATCGCTCTCTATAACCCTCCCCCATCGCTCTCTATAACCCTCTCCCCTTGCCCTCTTTCACCCTCCACCATCGCTCTCCATAACACTCTCCCCTTGCTTTCTATAACCCTCCCCATCACCCTCTATAACTCTCCCCCATCACCCTCTATAACCCTCCACCATTGCTCTCTATAACCCTCTCCCCCATCGCCCTCTATAACCCTCTCCACTCGTCCTCTATAACCCTGTACCATCGCCCTGTATAGCCTTCCCCCATTGCCCCACCATAACCCTCCCTGATCGCCCCCCCAATACCCTCTCCCCTCGCCCTCCATAACCCTCCCCCATCGCTCTCTATAAGCCTCCCCCATCGCTCTCTATAACTCTCCACCATTGCCATCTAAAACCCTCCACCATCACTCTCTATAGCCCTCTCCCCTTGCCCTCTATAACTCTCCACCATCTCCCTGTATAACCCACCCACATTGCTCCCTATAACCCTCCCCCATCGCCCTCCATTACGCTCTCCCATCACCCTCTATGACGCTTCACCATCGCCCTCTATAACCCTCTCCCCTTGCCCTCTATAACCCTCCCCAATCGCCCTCTGTAACCCTCCACCATCGCCCTCTGTAACCCTCCACCATTGCCGTCTATAACGCTCTCCTCTCACCCTCAAAACCTTCCCCCATCTCCCCCCATAACCGTCCCCCATTGCTCTCTATAACCCTCCCCCCATCGCTCTATAACCCTCCACCATCGCTCTCTATAACCCTCTCTCCTTGCCCTCTATAACCCTCCACCATCTCCCTGTATAACCCACCCACATTGCTCCCTATAACCCTCCCCCATCGCCCTCCATTACGCTCTCCCATCACCCTCTATGACGCTTCACCATCGCCCTCTATAACCCTCTCCCCTTGCCCTCTATAACCCTCCCCAATCGCCCTCTGTAACCCTCCACCATCGCCCTCTGTAACCCTCCACCATTGCCCTCTATAACGCTCTCCTCTCACCCTCAAAACCTTCCCCCATCTCCCCCCATAACCGTCCCCCATTGCTCTCTATAACCCTCCCCCCATCGCTCTATAACCCTCCACCATCGCTCTCTATAACCCTCTCTCCTTGCCCTCTATAACCCTCCACCGTCGCTCTCTGTAACCCTCTCCCCTCGCTCTCTACAACCCTCCACCATCGCCCTGTACAACCCTCCTGCATTGCTCCCTATAATGCTCCCCCATCGCCCTTCATTACCCTCTCCCATTGCTCTCTGTAACCACCCCAACATCGTCCTCCAGGACCTTCCCCCATCGCCCTCTGCAGCCCTCCCTCCTTCTCTCTCTCTCTCCATTCCCTGAAAGTGCTGACTTGC
The DNA here is from genome assembly GCF_030684315.1 of Stegostoma tigrinum. Classification (NCBI taxonomy): domain Eukaryota; kingdom Metazoa; phylum Chordata; class Chondrichthyes; order Orectolobiformes; family Stegostomatidae; genus Stegostoma; species Stegostoma tigrinum. Next base: position 15,764,185 of record NC_081394.1, read on the forward strand.
TATCTGTTTCTCTCCATCTCTCCCCAACTCGGTTTTTCCCTCTGCATATCCACTGAATATTGAGGTCTCCCTCCTTCCCTAAATGTGCAGACTGTCTCTCTTTGTCTCTTTCTCTCTCTCCCTCTTGCTCTCTCTCTCGGTCACTTCATCTCTCGCTCTGTCTCTGGCTCCACATCCTCCCACAATCCATTACAGGAGGTGCTCAATCTCTCTCTCTCTCTTTCACCCCTGAAGGTGCTCACTCTCTGTCTCTCCTCTCAAGACATGGAATCACTCCCTGCCTCTCTCTCCTGTCCCATCAATCTGCTCTAAATTCCCTGCCCCATCCACTATGTCCTTGATTAATCCCTGATAGTACCGCTGATATTACATACCCGTCTTTCCCATCTCAATTTCTTCGCCTTCTAACCCTGACCCTGTATCGCTGACCCTCTATCCCTGTTCCTGTACACCTGACCCTGTTTTGCTGAGCCTCAATTCCTGAAACAGTATCCCTCATTATCAATCACTTTCCCTGCGCACTTGACCCTGTGTCCCTGACCCTGTGTCCCTGACCCTGTATCCCTGACCCTGCATCCCTGACCCTCTATCCCTGACCCTCTATCCCTGACCCTCTGTCCCGACCCTCTGTCCCTGACCCTCTGTCCCTGACCCTCTATCCCTGATCCTCTGTCCCTGATCCTCTGTCCCTGACCCTCTGTCCTGACCCTCTGACCTTGACCCTCTGTCCCTGACCCTCTATCCCTGACCCTCTGTCCCTGATCCTCTGTCCCTGACCCTCTGTCCTGACCCTCTATCCCTGACCCTCTGTCCCTGACCCTCTGTACCTGACCCTCTGTCCCTGACCCTCTATCCCTGATAAGGCATTCCTGAAGCTCAATCACAGTCCGTGTTTCCCTGATGCTCTATCCCAGACGCTCTATCCCATTTGCTCTGTCCCTGACCCTCTGTCCCTGACCCCTCACACCTGATCCTCTATCGCTGACCCTCTACCCCGATCTTCTACCCCTTACCCTCTGCCCCGCCCCTCTACTCCTGACCCTCTACCCCAACCCTCTATCCCTGACTCTGTATCCGTTACGCTGTATCCCTGACCTTCTATCTCTGTCCCTCTACCCCTGACCCTGTTTCCCTGTCTCTGATCCTGTATCCTTGTCCCTGTATGTCTGGCCATGTATCTTGGACCCGCTATCCATTACCTTCTAACCCTGACCTTTGTATCCCTCACCCTATATCCCTGTCCCTGTATCCCTCACCCTGTATCCCTGACCCTGTATCCTTGACCCTGTATCCCTCACCCTGTATCCCCGTCCTTGTATCCCTGTCCCTGTATCCCTCATCCTGTATCTCTGTCCCTGTATCCCTCACCCTGTATCCCTGACCCTGTATCCCTGTCCCTGTATCCCTCACCCTGTATCTCTGTCCCTGTATCCCCGTCCCTGTATTAAAGAATCCTATGTGCCTGTCCGTGCAGAAAGAGACCATACAGGCCCCTACCCTAACCCTGTAGCCCTTATATTTACTGTTGCTAGCCCACCCATTGTGTCTATCCTGGACACTATGGGACAATTGAACATGACTAACCCACCTGGCCTGCACATCTTTTAGACTGTGGGAGGAAACTGGAGCACCCAGAGGAATCCCACACAGACAGTCACCCGAGGGTGGAATTGAACCCGAGTCCCAGGCGCTGATCTTGTATTTCTGTCCCTGACCCTATATTCCCTTCTATCCTGGTATCCTTGATGCTCTCAGTATACATACACTCCCTTTGTATACTGTCACTGTGTGAATGTGTGTGTGTGTCTGTGTGTGTGTGTGTGTTTGAGCGAGTGTGTGAGTGAGTGTGTGTGAGTAAATGAGTGAGTGTGTGTGAGTGAGTGCGTGAATGTGTGTGTGTGAGTAAATGATTGAGTGTGTGTGAGTGAATGTGTGTGTCTGTGTGTGTGAGCGAGCTGCTCCTCACTGCCCGTCCCTCTCACTGCCCATCCCTCTCACCCTGCTCCCTGTGCTTTCTTGCAGCCCTGGCGACTGGTGGGACCATTCCATTGACCAGCCTTGATGCCAGCGGAAACCTGGTGCTGTCGAGCGGCACTGGCAGTGCCGGGACACCGAGCGTCGTTACCTCACCCCTCTTCCTCAATCACCCAGGCCTGCCCCTGCTGCACAGCAAGCCAGCCGCCATCAGTTTGGCCTCAGTGCCCTCTCTGCCAACCAGGCTGCCTGAGTCGACTCAGAGTGAGGGATCCGCCATCAGCCTTGAGCCACAGCGTGCTAGCTCCGAGTGACAGCCGGGGAGGAGCTGGGAGGGGGAGGAACACCAAGGAGCGGGAGGTATTCTCACCCTGACTCTACTTCATCAGTTCCCTCCCAGGCTAGAGGAGGAGTAACGCTGAACAGCTGACTCTCAATGCTGACACTTCTTCCCTTGTCCCTCCTGGAGAACGGGGCTCGCAGCCCCAATGCATGACTTTCGGTTTCTTTTCCAGATCGAGTTCTGTTTCCCTTTTTTCCGTTTACTCAATGATTTGAAGTTTTTTTTAAAAAAACGTCATTTGTAGCATTTGTTTTCTACCATGTCCTGGTGGGGAGGGAGTTTCTCTATTTATTTAGTTTACAAAAGATTTTATTCAGATACAAACTCTTCCCTCCTGGAACAAGAAAAAAACACCAGACCAAAAAAAAACGAGACTTACATCTTGTAGTTGCAATCCAGTGCCTGAACTCCTAGTTACAATAGATTCACCGAAAAATACCAACACTGAAAAACCCAGACCCAGGCACACACACACACACACACACACACACACACACAGATGCACGCACACACACACATAGACATGTACACACAGACATACACACACAGACACACGCATACTCACACACGGACACGCACACACACATAGATACAGACACACACACACACACACACACAGACTCACACACAGACATGTGCACATATATATGTGCACACACAAAGACGCATACATACACACACATAGACCTACACACACACACACACACACACACACACACACAATGCATGCTTTTCTTCCCCTGGCATTTGAAAAATGGAGATAAACCACCGTGTGGATTTGCATTCTGAAATGAAGCAGCAGACACCTCGGTCTCTGCCCCAATATACCTCATAGCCAGGGTTGGGTCCCTGCAGGGGATCCAGACCCCACCCACTCCTGACCCCGTCACCCTTTCTCTGCTGGGGTCTTTCCATCCCTCTTTAAAGAGGACCCTGGCTTTACTCTGAAATATATCGAATAATGAAGAATCAAAAATCAAGCCAAAGTGTTGTGAGAGATGAAATGGGCCATTTCAAAGGGATGGAACTGAATAGTGTGGGACGGTGGGGCGTATGACGCAGGGGGAGCTGGGGGGTGGGGCTATAGGATATCCAGCACCCATCCTGATCCTTGAATCTCTGACCTCAGTTTTTAGCTCTTTCAGCTTCCCACAGTTTATGATTTCAGGTGTTTAATTCTAGACTGTGAACTGATGTGTACACGTATGTGGGAACCGGTGTGTACACGAGTGTGCAAACTGAGGTGTACACGTGTGGGAACTGGTGTGTACACATGTGTGGGAACTGGTGTGTACACGTGTGGGAACTGGTGTGTGCACGAGTGTGAGAACCAAAGGGCACATGAGTGTGGGAACTGGTGTATACACGAATGTGCAAACTGAGGTGTACACGTGTGGGAACTGCTGTGTACACGGGTGTGCGAAATGAGGTGTACTCGTGTGGGAACCAGTGTGTACTTGGGTTTGGGATCTGAAATGAACATGGGCATGGGAACCGGTGTGTACACGGGTGTGGGAGGTGGGGTGTGCACAAATGTGTGGACTAGGGTGTACACAGACCTGTAAGTCAGTGTGTACACACGTATATAAATATCTGTGTATACTGACTAAACCAGAGGGTCCTGAGTGTGTGAGCCAGTGTGTACACAGAAGTGAACCGATGTGTGTGTGAGAGAGCCAATGTGCACACAGGACTGAGCCAGTGTGTACACGAGTACAGCTTTTGGAGAGTGTGTGTGCATCGGGGTCAGATGGAGATCCATCCACCTCCTCTTCTTTGAACCCACTGCTCTCCCACTCCCGCTTTTAACCCCCCACCCCAAAACCTGGAACAGAAAATGATCCTCACCTGCTTTAGATGGAATGTATCTGTTTAGCTAAATAGTTTTTATAGAAGAAATCTATGTTCAGCTTTTAATGCATATGTATAAAGATTAAAAAAAAACAAAAGAAACTTGACTTTAGACCAAAAATTCTCCTATCTCCACATTAACCGGATGGTGGTCATCAGCACAATCTGATTCAGAGAATTATACCAAAAACTACCCCAGACCTGGGTCAGCGTCAGGGTCAGGGTCAGGGAGTGAGGTTGAGTTCACTCACTCACTCAGTGCTCCCCAGTGAATGTCAGTCACATCTCTGTTTGTATTGTAAATGTTTGTCAGTACAGTTAGTATTAATCTGTTTAATTAATACCATTCTCATTAACATTCATTACGTCGTTAATATTCACTGGTGATTTGAATATTGATCAGTGTCACCCTCACTAATATTTAATCGTCATATTGTCACAGGAGACCAGTGCTGACATTCACTGGGTTCAACTGAAACTGATTAACCCAGGCCACAGGTAGAGCGGGCAGTGCCAGCCCGGGTCAGAGCGGGTGGGTGGGGTGGTGTGGCAGTCTACCACAGGTCAGAGAGGGGGGTTGGGGAGGGCTCTGCCCCAGGTCAGAGCGGGGCTGGGGAGGCATCTATCCCAGGTCAGAGTGGTTTGTGGGGGGTGCCTATGTGGGTTAGAGTGGTTTGTGGGGTGGGGGAGTCTATCCCGGGTCAGAGTGGTTTGTGTGGGGGGTGTCTATCCCAGGTCAGAGCGGTTTGTTGGTGGGGTGGGGGTGTCTATCCCAGGTCAGAGTGGTTTGTGTGGGGGGGGTCTATCCCAGGTTAGAGCGGTTTGTCGGGTGGGGGGGTCTATCCCGGGTCAGAGTGGTTTGTGGTGGGGTGTCTATCCTGGGTTAGAGCGGTTTGTCGGGGGTGGTGTCTATCCTGGATTAGAGCGGTTTGTTGGGTGGGGGGGGTCTATCCCGGGTCAGAGTGATTTGTCGGGGGGGGGGTCTATCTCGGGTCAGAGTGATTTGTGGGGGAGGGGTCTATCCTGGGTCAGAGCGGTTTGTGGGGGGGTGTCTGTACTGGGTTAGAGCAGTTTGTGGGGGGGTGTCTATCCTGGGTTAGAGCGGTTTGTTGTTGGGGTTGGGGAGGGGTCTATCCCGGGTCAGAGTGGTTTGTGGGGGGGGTTGGGGTTTATCCTGTGTCAGAGCAGTTTGAAGGTGGGGTCTATCCTGGGTCAGAGCGGTTAGTGGTGGGGTAGGGCTGATCTGCCCCGGGTCAGAGCGGTTAGTGGGGGGGTGTCTGTACTGGGTTAGAGCAGTTTGTTGGGGAGTGTCTATCCTGGGTTAGAGCAGTTTGTTGTTGGGGTCGGGGGCAGTCTATCCCGGGTCAGAGTGGTTTGTGTGGGGGGGGGGTCTATCCCAGGTCAGAGCGGTTTGTCGGGTGGGGGGGTCTATCCCGGGTCAGAGTGGTTTGTGGTGGGGTGTCTATCCTGGGTTAGAGCGGTTTGTCGGGGGTGGTGTCTATCCTGGATTAGAGCGGTTTGTTGGGTGGGGGGGGGGGTCTATCCCGGGTCAGAGTGATTTGTCGGGGGGGGGGGTCTATCTCGGGTCAGAGTGATTTGTGGGGGAGGGGTCTATCCTGGGTCAGAGCGGTTTGTGGGGGGGTGTCTGTACTGGGTTAGAGCAGTTTGTGGGGGGGTGTCTATCCTGGGTTACAGCGGTTTGTGGGGGGGTGTCTATCCTGGGTTAGAGCGGTTTGTTGTTGGGGTCGGGGGGGGGTCTATCCCGGGTCAGAGTGGTTTGTGGGGTGGGGGGTGGGGTTTATCCTGTGTCAGAGCAGTTTGAAGGTGGGGTCTATCCTGGGTCAGAGCGGTTAGTGGGGGGGTAGGGCTGATCTGCCCCGGGTCAGAGCGGTTAGTGGGGGGGTGTCTGTACTGGGTTAGAGCAGTTTGTTGGGGAGTGTCTATCCTGGGTTAGAGCGGTTTGTTGTTGGGGTCGGGGGCGGTCTATCCCGGGTCAGAGTGGTTTGTGTGTGTGGGGGGGGGGGGGGGGGTCTATCCCAGGTCAGAGCGGTTTGTCGGGTGGGGGGGTCTATCCCGGGTCAGAGTGGTTTGTGGTGGGGTGTCTATCCTGGGTTAGAGCGGTTTGTCGGGGGTGGTGTCTATCCTGGATTAGAGCGGTTTGTTGGGTGGGGGGGGGGTCTATCCCGGGTCAGAGTGATTTGTCGGGGGGGGGGTCTATCTCGGGTCAGAGTGATTTGTGGGGGAGGGGTCTATCCTGGGTCAGAGCGGTTTGTTGGGGGGTGTCTGTACTGGGTTAGAGCAGTTTGTCGGGGGGTGTCTATCCTGGGTTAGAGCGGTTTGTGGGGGGGTGTCTATCCTGGGTTAGAGCGGTTTGTTGTTGGGGTCGGGGGGGGTCTATCCCGGGTCAGAGTGGTTTGTGGGGGGGGGGTGGGGTATATCCTGTGTCAGAGCAGTTTGAAGGTGGGGTCTATCCTGGGTCAGAGTGGTTAGTGGGGGGGTAGGGCTGGTCTGTCCCAGGTCAGAGTGGTTAGTGGGGGGGGTCTATCCCGGGTCAGCGCAGTTTTTGGGGAGTGGGGGGTCTATCCCGAGTCAGAGCGGTTAGTGGGGTGGGGGGTCTATCCCGGGTCAGAGCAGTTTATGGGGGGTGGGGGGCGTCTATCCTGGGTCAGAGCGGTTTATGGGGGGTCTGTCCCGGGTCAGAGTGGTTTGTGGGAGGGTCTATCCCGGGTCAGAGCGGTTTGTGGGGGTGCGGGGGGGGGTTCTATCCTGGGTCAGAGCAGTTTGTGGGGCTGTGGGGTCTATCCTGGGTCAGAGTGGCGGTGTTGGGCGGGGGGCGGTGATGGGCGTCTATCCTGGGTCAGAGCGGTTTGTGGGGGCTGGGAGGTCTATCCCGGGTCAGAGCGGCAGTGTTTGGGGGGGTGGGGGTGTGGTGGGCGTCTATCCCGGGTCAGAGCGGCGGTGGTGGGGGGGGGGGGGTGGGGTGGGCGTCTATCCCGGGTCAGAGTGGCGGTGGTGGGGGGTCGTCTGTCCCGGGTCAGAGCGGCGGCGGTGGGGGGTGGGGTGGGCGTCTATCCCAGGTCACAGCAGGGGTCAGTGTCTGTCTTGGGTCAGGTATCTGTCTGTACCCTAGGGCTGGCTGCCCAGGATGTGAGAGACGTGGGTTTGTTTGCCCTGGGCCAGGCCCAGCCCCTGACCCGTGCTGAGTGAGCCCTGTGCCAGACCAAGACCTTTACACAAACGCACGCCCAAATTAAAAGCACCAGAGCCTCTGCTGAATGACTGTGTGGGTTAACCACTCCGGGAGTAGGGAGATAGCCCGTCATATACCTCATATTCTTTGATGTACCAAATAAAAGCTTTGGTGGAACACTTGAGAGCACACGTTCCAGCACAGCACAGCACAGCACGGCCCAGGAGCCCCCTAGCTCTGACACAGGCAGTGGGCCAGAGTATACAGTGCTGCCCAGGGTGAGCTAACTGAAGCAGAGGGTTGTGTTGGGAAAGCTGTGCACATCATTCTGTCCTGTCACAATCGCTTCACCCTGCCAGCAGGGGAGGGGAATGGTGTGGGTCCCCTCCCACACGTCACACATTAGACTGGGGACCGAGGTGGGACACTGTCGTGGGCTGTCCTATGAGAGTGTCTTCTAAGGGCTCTGTGTGGGGCTGACTAGGGCAGCAGTGAAAGATTTCAGTGGGTGTGTGTTTTCTTCAAGGACAGAGCAGACACTATAACCCGTAGGGAACAGAGCAGACAGAGTGACCCAGAGGGGACAGAGCAAACAGTGACCCAGTACAAACAGAGTGACCCAGAGGGGACAGAGCAAACAGTGTGACCCAGAGGGGACAGAGTGACCCAGAAGGGATAGAGCAAACAGTGTGACCCAGAGGGGTCAGAGTGACCCAGAGGGGACAGAGCAAACAGTGACCCAGAGGGGTCAGAGTGACCCAGAGGGGACAGAGCAAACAGTGACCCAGTACAAACAGAGTGACCCAGAGGGGACAGAGCAAACAGTGACCCAGTACAAACAGAGTGACCCAGAGGGGACAGAGCAAACAGTGACCCAGTACAAACAGAGTGACCCAGAGGGGACAGAGTGACCCAGAGGGGACAGAGCAAACAGTGACCCAGTACAAACAGAGTGAACCAGAGGGGACAGGATAAACAGAGTGACCCAGAGGGGACAGAGCAGACAGAGTGACCCAGTACAAACAGAGTGAACCAGAGGGGACAGAGCAGACAGAGTGACCCAGAGGGGACAGAGCAAACAGAGTGACCCAGTACAAACAGTGTGACCCAGAGGCGACAGAGCAGACAGAGTGACCCAGTGGGAACAGAGTGACCCAGAGGGGACAGAGTGGCCCAGTGGGAACAGAGTGGCCCAGAGGTGACAGTGCAAACAGAGTGGCCCAGAGGCGATAGTGCAAACAGAGTGATCCAGAGGCGAGAGTGCAAACAGAGTGACCCAGAGCGAACAGAGGGGACAGAGTGAACTGGAGGGGACAGTGCAGCCCAGGGGGAACCAAAGATCCAGTAATAACCAGAGTAACTCAAAGGGAGAGAGAAAGTGAATAGAGCATTAAGAGAGTGTTGAGCTCTGATAGCTGTAGGGTGAAAGGGAGGGAACTGGGCTCTGCAGACAGAGGAGAGTTTGTTGGGGGAGTTGACAGGACCTGGGTGAAGGGTCCCAGGATTAGATTCACTGCATTGTCTGACCCAATCTTCAAATCCCTTATGGTTTCTAGGCCTGGCCCCTCTATGTCTGTCAATCTGGCTGATGGACTCAGCTGAGTGGGAGTGGGGTGGGGGGGTCGGGCTATGTTTAACCATCTGTGTTGGTAGGAAGACCCACTCCTGAGGAAGTTGACCTCTCCCATGGGGAGCCTGGGGTCCCTGGTCTGAATGCTGTGCTGAGCTCTCACTCTTGTGCTGTGGTTTACTGTTTGTAAGGACCTGACTGAACTCCGTGCCGATACAGTGCGGGCACGTTAGCAACTGCCTAAGTGCTTCCGTCCATTCACCAAACACAGAGAGAGAGAGAGAGTGTAAAACATCTTTGTGAAAAAGGGAAAGAAATCAATCAAACAAGCCTCGAGAGAAACGTACCAAAGCTTATACAACACCAGTATCCCTGGGCAAATTGTGTTCTCAATAACTTTGTACTGTGGACGTGAGCTAATCACACAAATAGAAAGATCAATGACATTTTTAAATTTCCAACCAAAGACAGTGGTAGCTGGGTGGTGGGGTGTGTTTGTGTGTGTACATACATGTGTATACGTGTGTGTACATATGTGTGCATGCATGCCTGTGTGTGTGCGTGCACACAGACACGTGTGTATACATGCCTATGTGTGCTTGTGCGTACAGACAGGTGTATACATGCTTGTGTGTGCATGTGTGTACAGACGCATGTATACATGTCTGTGTGTGCTTGTGCCTACATACATGTGTGTATACATGCCTGTCTGTGCGTGTGTGTGTGTGGAGAGGGGCACTGGGGAGTCGGGCTGGTTCGGGCTGCCCAATCCCAACCAATCCGCACCACCCCCCCCAACTCCCCCTTTGCCTGGGCACTCCCCAGCATCACCTCGAGGTGGGGGTCTTTGACTCACACCAAGACAACAGGGCTCTTACAAACTGGGGTAAAGTCCCAATGCCTTGAGAAATGGATCGGCAACTCTTCTGACGTGTTGAGGAGGAGATTAGAGAGATGCCACCTCTCCCCTGTCTCCCCCCCCCCCATTAGGTGGGCATCAGCAAGAGGGAAGGAGGTGGCACCGAGCTGGACCAGCGTGAGGGTTGAGGTGAAGGGAGCTCCATTTCTACTTTCTGTCTCTCTCTCTCTCATATCTGTGCCCCCCACACACCACACCCCCACGCCCATCACCTCCCTAGGTACACACTTGGCACAGTGCCAGCTATGACAGAAGTCACTACCCTGGTGCCATCGTGCAGGCATAGGAAGCAAGAGGGGTGAGGAGGTCATCTCTCTGTGGCTGGGGCACTTCATGTCGAAGCCTTCCAGAGCCCAGCTCGCCCCCTAGAGGACAGGCCTCAGTGGTATCTCTAACCTCTGTCCGAGGTCTCCCTCCCTCTCTCTCTCCTCTTCCCACCCCACACCCACTGCTGTAGCCCCAGTGTGATGCTCAGACTATACTCAATACATTTGATCCCCAGCCCCACTTAGACAGTGGGTGTGTTGTATCCTGGATGGGAATGTCTCCTCTCAGAAGCGATGCCTTGATCCCATACCAGGTAGATGGGGGTGGGAGATAATTGGCACTGTCACTTCTGTTCTCCAGCTCCCTGTTAACATGGTCATGTGGGGGGGAGGATGTGCAAACGAGAGAGAGAGAGAGCGACAGAGAGTCTGGGGGAGGGGGGAGACATGTCGGACAGTGTCTGGGGGAGGGGGGCAGAGACAGTGTTGGAGAGTGTGGGGGAGGGGTTTGACTGTTGGAGTGTTTTTTGGGAGGAGGGTATACAGTGACGGAGAGTGTGGAGGGAGGGGTTAGTGTCAGAGAATGTGAGGGGTAGACAGTGTTGGAGAGTGTGGGGGACGGGAGAGACAGTGTCGGAGAGTGCAGGGGGAGAAGGAGATAAACAGTGTCGGAGAGTGTAGGGGGAGACAGTGTCAGAGAGTGCGGTGGGGGAGACAGTGTCAGAGAGTGCAGGGGGGAGACAGTGTCGGAGAGTGCAGGGGGAGAAGGGGATAAACAGTGTCGGAGAGTGTAGGGGGAGACAGTGTCGGAGAATGTAGGGGGAGACCGTGTCAGAGAGTGCGGTGGGGGAGACAGTGTCGGAGAGTGTAGGGGGAGACAGTGTCGGAGAGTGTAGGGGGAGACCGTGTCAGAGAGTGCGGTGGGGGAGACAGTGTCGGAGAGTGTGGGGGTAGACAGTGTTGGGGAGTGTGCGGGGGGGGAGACAGTGTTGGAGAGTGTCTGGGGGAGGGGAGAAGAGACAGTGTTGGAGAACGTGGGGTAGGGGGTGTAGACTATTGGAGTGTTTGGGGGCGGGGGTTATACAGTGACGGAGAGTCTGGTGGAGGGGCCTGGATAGTGTCAGAGTGTCTGGGGGAGGGGGGTAGACAGTGTCGGAGAGACCACATGCAGACACTGACCACACAGAAATGGCCTGACTGCCATTAAATATGACCATTGCCCTGTTTAACAGCTCTAACCCAAAGCGAGTCAAAGGCGAGTGTTAATGAAATGAAAATGTAATGAAATCGCTTTCATTGCGAAATAAAACCAAAGAAATGACAACGTCCACAACTTCACTACCTTCAGTGTTTCAATCGAATGACCCAGCCAAAGTGAACTTTAACCTTTCACCTCAGCTATCCAAAGTGAAATTGTATATTTTATTAAATTGTTCTGGGTTTAGCTTTGTAATGTTCTGTACCTTGTTAAATCTGTTGCTCAGACAGCACCCTGTGCTGGTGACTCCACTAGATGTAGGAGATGAGAAACTGTTTTGTCTGTAATTTCTGTCTGTCTTTGCAAAGCCCTTTTCCTGTCTGTGAACCCCCCTCCAAACACCCTGTTCCCTGATAAGTCACACCCCCCATCCCAGAAATCCCATACCCTCTCCCCTACTAACCACTGATACCCATTCCCCTCACTGCCTCCTCCCCAAGTCCCTTCCTCCCCCCCCCACCCCCCTCCCCTCCCCAACATGTATCCTTTGGCTATCCCACTTCTCCCCGGGCATTCTTCCATAATCCGAGACTCTCTGCCCATGCTCCCGGACACACCCAGATACCTCTTCCCACCCTTATACCTGCTGATGCCCCCATTTCCTTAGTGCCCATTGCCCCCACGAGACCCCTACACCATAAATGCAGGTGCCAAGATCACATCTACATTTACAATGCCTATCTTTAGAACAGTACCAATTATGCCACCCTCCACAACCCCCATCTCCTCTTCCCCTCACACCCTCAAACCTACTCTGCTGGGTACCCCAAATCCATTAACCAGCCCCATAATCCCAGAAGCCCAATCTCACCTCTATCATCATCTCCCCCAATCACCCCATGCTCTCACCCCCTCAACCCCCCAACCCACAGCCACTCTCCTGAACCTTAGGCTCGCCTCACCCGATTCCTCTCCCTGTTCCCTCCACCTTCTCTCCCATTCCCACACTCAAATGCCTCCCCTTCCCACTTTGACCCTCCTACTTCTCCCCCTTCCTCTCCCTCCCACTTCCCCCTCCTTCCTCTCCCTCCCACTTCCCCCTCCTTCCTCTCCCTCCCACTTACCCCACTTCCTCTCTCTCTTCCACTTACCATCCTCCCCACCCCCTCCCTTTCCGGAATCTCCAGTGAGGGAGATGGTGTGAGATTGGACATCGCTTGCAGCAGAAAGCTCAGACCCAGGATGCGGCACAGTGCCCCGACCCATTCCCTGTCAGTAGGTCAAATAGGGGGTAGAGCTCCCCCAGCACAGCTCCTGAGCAGGGGGGGGGGGGGGGCAGTGGGCAGGCTCCTGATGAGCCGAAATTGGCACTTCCAAACGTGGTGTAACAGTGTCTCCAGGGCCAAAACTCTGGCCTCTGGCACAACTGGCTATGGCTATGCGGCACAGTGAGACACACTCTCCCAGGCTCATACTGTTTCTCCTCTACACTCATGTAGCTGCCAGAAATCCCTTCCCTGGCCCTTTCACACCCCAGTCCAGTGTCAATCAGAGCCAGAGCAACTCGGGTCCAGTGGTGACCAGTGGGACTGAGCCCAGTGGGACCCTGAACCGACAGAACTGCGTGCAGTGGGACCCTGAACCGCTGGGATGGAGCCCAGCGGGACCCTGAACCGACAGAACTACGCCCAGTGGGACTCTGGGACAGAGCCCAGTGGGATCCTGAACCGCTGGGATGGAGCCCAGTGGGATCCTGAACCGCTGGGACTGAGCCCAGCGGGACCCTGAACCGCTGGGACTGAGCCCAGCGGGACCCTGAACCAACAGAACTGCGCCCAGTGGGACGCTGAACCGCTGGGACGGAGCCCAGCAGGACCCTGAACCGACAGAACTACGCCCAGTGGGACTCTGAACCACTGGGACTGAGCCCAGTGGGACCCTGAACCGCTGGGACGGAGCCCAGTGGGATCCTGAACCGCTGGGACTGAGCCCAGCGGGACCCTGAACCGCTGGGACTGAGCCCAGTGGGACCCTGAACCGCTGGGACGGAGCACAGTGGGATCCTGAACCGCTGGGACTGAGCCCAGCGGGACCCTGAACCAACAGAACTGCGCCCAGCGGGACCCTGAACCACTGGGATGGAGCCCAGCGGGACCCTGAACCACTGGGACGGAGCCCAGCGGGACCCTGAACCACTGGGACGGAGCCCAGCGGGACCCTGAACCACTGCGACGGAGTCCAGCGGGACCCTGAACCACTGGGACGGAGCCCAGCGGGACCCTGAACCACTGGGATGGAGCCCAGCGAGATCCTGAAACACTGGGACTGAGGCCAATGGGACCTTGAACCACTAGGACTGAGGCCAATGGGACCATGGGCCAATGGAACTGAGCCGAATGGGACCCTGAACCACCAGGAGTGAGCCCAATGGGACCATGGGCCAATGGAACTGAGCCCAATGGGACCCTGAACCATTGGGACTGAGCCCAACGGGATCATGGGCCAATGGAACTGAGCCCAGTGGGACCCTGAACCATTGGGACTGAGCCCAATGGGATCATGGGCCAATGGAACTGAGCCCAGTGGGACCTTGAACCACTGGGACTGAGCCCAATTGGACCCTAATCCAATAGCAGTGAGATTCTCAGCAAGTGCTGCCCTTAGCCAGTGGGACATGTGTATTTACTGAGCAAAGGCTTGGAGGGATATGGGCCATGAGCAGGCAGGTAGGACTAGTTCTGTTTGGGATTATGTTCGGCATGGTCTCATTGGACCGAAGGGTCTGTTTCTGTGCTGTATGTCTCAGTGAGTATATGATGCCTTGGAATAAATGGAGCCCCTATTGAATGACTGCTAACAGGGCCTATAATCCGGCCTACAGTAACCAGCACAGCCTGAAATTAACCATGGTACCAGGAGCCTATAATCCGGCCTACAGTAGCTAACACAGCCTGATGGTAACCATGGTACCAGGGGCCTGTAATACAGCCTGATGGTAACCATGGTACCAGGGGCCTGTAATACAGCCTACAGTAACTAACATAGCCTGATGGTAACCATGGTACCAGGGGCCTGTAATCTGGCCTACTTTGACCAACACTGCCTGATGTAACGAAGCAATCAGAGATATTCTAGGACAGGCTGACGGTTGCCCTTGGTTACCATGACAGGCAAACTGTCGTCACATCTGTGAATCCAGTTTAAGACTCAGTGAGGACATTGCTGCTGGAGTTACATCGTTTAACTGAATGGATGAGTGGGAACCTGAAATTGGCTCCAGTCCACTGGAATTACACTGGGTCACACGGGAGGACCTCTTCCTGTGTTGCGTGTACTACTCTCACTCTATCACCCTCACTAACCTCACCCCACCCCAAACTATCCCCCAAACTCCCTTCCAGATTTGATTTTCTCTGTTATGATGTGCTAGTCTCTCTGTCCTGTGCTAGTGAGTAGATGTTCTGATGTGTTTCACAAGTTTGATGTGGACAGTGACGTTAATCTGCGTCATTTTTGTAACTTGAGTGTCAAACATCAAAAATAAACTGTACAGATAAACAAACCCAGTCTCAGAGTCATTCAAAGAGTTGTAAAAGTGCCTGCTGGTCCCACAACGTCAGTCACCACAATTCCACACTGTAATGTACCCGGCATCCTCACTGTAATGTACCCGACACCCTCACTGTAATGTACCCAACACCCTCACTGCAATATACATCCCTCACTGTAATATACATCCCTCACTGTAATGTACCCGACACCCTCACTGCAATATACATCCCTCACTGTAATATACATCCCTCACTGTAATGTACCCGACACCCTCACTGCAATATACATCCCTCACTGTAATATACATTCCTCACTGTAATGTACCCGACACCCTCACTGCAATATACATCCCTCACTGTAATATACATTTCTCACTGTAAGGTACCCGACACCCTCACTGCAATATACATTCCTCACTGCAATATACATTCCTCACTGTAAGGTACCCCACACCCTCACTGCAGTATACATTCCTCACTGTAATGTACCCCACACCCTCACTGCAATATACATCCCTCACTGTAATATACATTCCTGACTGTCATGTACCCGACACCCTCACTGCAATATACATCCCTCACTGTAAGGTACCCCACACCCTCACTGTAATATACATCCCTCACTGTAATACATTCCTGACTGTAATGTACCCGACACCCTCACTGCAATATACATCCCTCACTGTAATATACATTCCTCACTGTAATGTACCCCACACCCTCACTGTAATATACATTCCTGACTGTAATGTACCCCACACCCTCACTGCAATATACATCCCTCACCGTAATATACATCCCTCACTGTGATATACTTTCCTGACTGTAATATACTCGACACCCTCACTGCAATATACATCTCTCACTGTACCACAAACCCTCACAGCAATATACATCCCTCACCGTAATATACATCCCTCACTGTACCACAAACCCTCACCGTAATATACATCCCTCACTGTAATGTACCCCACACCCTCACAGCAATATACATCCCTCACCGTAATATACATCCCTCACTGTACCACAAACCCTCACCGTAATATACATCCCTCACTGTAATGTACCCCACACCCTCACTGCAATATACATCCCTCACTGTAATATACATCCTTCACTGTACTACAAACCCTCACTGTAATATACATCCCTCACTGTAATATACATCCCTCACTGTACCACAAACCCTCACTGCAATATACATCCCTCACTGTAATATACATCCCTCACTGTACCACAAAAACTCACTGTAATATACATCCCTCACTGTAATGTACCCCACACCCTCACTGTTATATACATCCTTCACTGTAATGTACCCCACAACTCACTGTGATATACATCTCTCACTGTACTGCATACCACACTCTCACTGTAATATACATCCCATCTGTAATGTATACCATACCCTCACTGTAATATACCATACCACCACACTGTAATATACTTTCCTGACTGTAATGTACCCAACACTCTCACTGCAATATACATCTCTCACTGTAATGTACCTTGCACTCAGTGCCATATATATCTGTCACTGTAATGTACACCACACTCTCACAGCAATATATATCATTCAGTGGAATGTACCAAACCACCTCACTCTAATATACATTCCTCACTGTAATGTACCCTACACCCTCGCTGCAATATACATCCCTCACTGTAATATACATTCTTGACTGTAATGTACCCCACACTCTCACTGCAATATACATCTCTCACTGTAATGTACCAACGCCCTCACTGTAATTTATCTTGCACCCTCACTGCAATATACATTCCACATTGTAATGTTGCACAGACCCTCACTGTAATGTACTCTCCATCCTCACTGTAATGCACATCCGTCACTGTAATGTACTCTACACCCTTACTGCAATGGACATCCCTCACTGTAATGTACCCCACACCCTCACTGTGATATACATTCCTCACTGTAATGTACCTCACACTCACTGCGAGAAACATCCCTCACTCTAATAAACATCCCTCATTGTAATGTACCCGACACTCTCAGTGCAATATACATCCCTCACTGTAATGTATACCATACTCTCACTGCACTATACATCTCTCACTGTAATGTCCCTCACGGTCTCACTGCAATGTACATCCCTCCCTGTAATGTACCCCAAACTCTGACTGAAATATACATCCCTCACTGTAATGTACACTACAGTCTCTCAGTAATATACATACCTCACTCTCATGTACTCCACACCGTTACTGTAATATACATCCCTCACTAATGGACACCACACCTCACTGTAATCTACATTCCACATTGTAACGTATACAACACACTCACTACAATTTACATCCCTCACTGTAATGTACCCCACACCATCACTGCAATATACATCCCTCATTGTAATGTACATCCCTCACTAATGTACCCCACACCCCCACTGTGATAAACATTGCTTACTGTAAAGTACCCATGCCCTCACTGCAATATACATTCCTAACTGTAATGTACCCCACACCATCACTGCAATATACATCCCTCACTGTAAAATATATCCCTCACTGTAATGTACCACACCACCTCACTGTAATCTATATTCCACATTGCGATGTACCCCACACGCACACTGTATTGTACATCCCTCATTGTAATGTACTCTGCACCCTCACTGCAATATACATCCCTGACTGTAATGTACCCCACACCCTCACTGTAATATATATCCCTCACTGTAATGTACCACACCACCTCACTGTAGTATACATTCCTCACTGTAATGGATCCCACACTCTCACTGCAATATACATCCCTCACTATAATGTACCCTGCACCCTCACTGTGATTTACATTCCTCACAGTATTGTCCCTCACACTCTCACTGCGATATACATCCCTCACTGTAATATAGTCCGCACCCTCACTACGATATACATGCATTACTAGGATGTACTCTACACTCTCACTGCAAAATAGATCCTTCATTATAATGTACCTGACCCCCTCATTGTAAAATATATTCCTCACTGTAATGTACCTCACACTCTCACTGCAATATACATCTGTCACTGTAAATATACATCCCTCACTGTAATATATATTACTCACTGAAATGTACCCCACACTCTCTCTGCAATATACATCCCTCACTGTAATGTACCCCACACCCTCACTGAAATATACATCTCTCACTAATGTACCTCACACTCTCACTGCAATATACATCCGTCACTGTAATATACATCCTTCACTGTAATATATATTACTCACTGAAATGTACCCCACACTCTCTCTGCAATATACATCTCTCACTGTAATGTACCACACACCGTCACTGCAATATACATTTCTCATTCTAATGGACCCTACTCCCTGACAGTAATGTAC
Source organism: Stegostoma tigrinum (assembly GCF_030684315.1). Lineage (NCBI taxonomy): Eukaryota > Metazoa > Chordata > Chondrichthyes > Orectolobiformes > Stegostomatidae > Stegostoma > Stegostoma tigrinum. The sequence continues at coordinate 15,782,402 of NC_081394.1, forward strand.
TCTACACCCTCACTGTAATATGCCTCTGTCACTGTGATGGACCCCACAGCCTCACTGCAGTATACATCCCTCACTGTAATGTACCCCACACTTTAACTGTAATACACATTCCTCACTGCAATGTACCCCACACTTGCACTGCAATATACATCCCTCTCTGTCATGTAAACCACACCCTCACGACAATATATATCCCTCATTGTAATGTTCCTGACACCCTCACTATAATGCACATTCCTCACTGTAATGTACCACACCACTTCACTCTAATATACAAGCCTCACTGAAATGTGCCCCACACCCTCATCGCAATATACATCAGTCATTGTCATGTACCGCACACTCTCTCTGTAATATACATCACTCACTGTAGTGTACTCCTCACTCTCAGACACCCTGTTCCTTCACTGTGATACACTCTGCTCCCTCACTGTCACACAACCCACCCCATCACTCTCACACACACCGCCCTCTCACTGTCACAATACTGCCCCCTCACTCTAACACACCCGGCTCCCTCACTCTCACACACCCCTTCCCCTCACTCTCACACCCCGCCCTCTCACACACACACACCGCCCCCTCACTCTCACAACCCTGCCCTCACTCCCACAGACCTTCCTTCACTCACACATACCCCGCCCCCTCACTCTAACACACCCCACCCTCTCACTCTCACACACCCCTTCCCCTCACTCTCACACCCCGTCCTCTCACTCACAACCCTGCCCTCTCACTCTCACACACCCTCCTTCACTCACACATACCCTGCCCTCTCACTGTCACACACCCCACCCTCTCACACTCACACACCCTGCCCCCTGACACTCACACACCCCGTTCACTCAAACCCCGCCCCGACACTCACCCACCCCGCCCCTTCGCACTTACACAAAGTGCCCTCACACTGTCACACACGCCACCCCGTCGCCCTCACATACCCCGCCCTCTCACTCAAACACCCCGCTCACTCACACTCACACCCCGCCCTCTCATACTCACACACCCCGCCCACTCAGTCACACACCCCACTCCCTCACTGTCACATACCCCGCCCACTCATACCCCTCTCCCTCACTGTCACACACGCCCCCAACACTCACATCCCGCCCCCTCACACTCACACACCCCGCCCCCCTCACACACACACACCACACACACACACACCCCGCGCCCAACTCACACACCCCACCCCCTCACACACACCCCGCCCCCAACTCTCACACACCCCCCTCACACTCAAACACCGCCCCCTCACACTCACATACCCCGCCCCAACTCACACACACCCTGCCCCCTCACACACACCCTGCCCCCTCACACACACCCTACCCCCTCAAACACACCCCATCCCCTCACACACACACACCCCAACCCCAATTCTCACACACCCCGCCCCCTCACACTCACACACCCCGCCCCCCCTCACACACACCCCACCCCCAACTCTCACACCCCGCCCCCTCACACACCCCGCCCCCCCCAACACCCACACCCCTCCCCCCCTCACACACACACCCCGCCCCCCCTCACACACACCCCGCCCCCCTCTCACACACACACCCCTCCCCCTCACACTCACACCCCGCCCCCTCAAAAACACTCACACACACCCTGCCCCCTCACACACACCCCATCCCCTCACACACACACACCCCAACCCCAATTCTCACACCCCGCCCCCTCATACTCACACACCCCGCCCCCTCTCACACACACCCCACCCCCAACTCTCACACCCCGTCCCCTCACACACACCCCGCCCCCTCACACTCACACACCCCGCCCCCCTCTCACACACACACCCCGCCCCCCTCTCACACACACACCCCACCCCCAACTCTCACACACCCCTCCCCCTCACACTCACACCCCGCCCCCTCAAAAACACACACACACCCTGCCCCCAACTCTCACACACCCCGCCGCCCCCTCACACACACCCCGTCCCCTCACACTCACACCCTGCCCCCAACTCTCACACACCCTGCCCCCTCTCACACACTCACACGCCGCCCCCCTCACTCACACCCCGCCCCGCCTCACTCACACACCCCGCCCCCCCACTCACACCCCGCCCCCCCTCACTCACACACCCCGCCCCCCCTCACTCAACACCCCGCCCCCCCCTCACTCAACACCCCGCCCCCCTCACTCAACACCCCGCCTCCCCTCACTCACACACCCTGACCCCTCACTCACACACCCCCGCCCCCCCTCACTCACACACCCCGCCCCCCCTCACTCACACACCCCGCCCCCCCCTCACTCACACACCCCGCCCCCACCACTCACACACCCCGCCCCCTTCACTCACACACCCCGCCCCCCCTCACTCTCACACCCCGCCCCCCCCTCACTCACACCCCGCCCCCCCTCACTCACACCCCGCCCCCCCCCCCTCACTCACACCCTGCCCCCCCTCACTCACACACCCCGCCCCCCCTCACTCAACACCCCGCCCCCCTCACTCACACACCCCGCCCCCCTCACTCAACACCCCGCCCCCCTCACTCAACACCCCGCCCCCCCTCAATCAACACCCCGCCACCCCCTCACTCAACACCCCACACCCAAAACTCACACACCCCGCCCCCCCCACTCACACACCCCACCCCCCCCACTCACACACCCCGCCCCCCTCACTCAACACCCCGCCCCCCTCAATCAACACCCCGCCCCCCCCTCACTCAACACCCCGCCCCCCCCTCACTCAACACCCCGCTCCCCCCTCACTCAACACCCCGCCCCCCCCTCACTCAACACCCCGCCCCCCCTCACTCAACACCCCGCAACCAAAACGCACACACCCCGCCCCCCCGCCCCCCCTGCACACACCCCGCCCCCCCCGCACACACCCCGCCCCCCCCGCACACCCCGCCCCCCCCCGCACACACCCCGCCCCCCCCGCACACACCCCGCCCCCCCCCGCACACACCCCGCCCCCCCCCGCCCCCCCCGCACACACCCCGCCCCCCCCGCCCCCCCCCGCACACACCCCGCCCCCCCCGCCCCCCCCCGCACACACCCCGCCCCCCCCCCCGCCCCCCCCCCGCCCCCCCCGCACCCCCCCCGCCCCCCCCGCACACACCCCGCCCCCCCCGCACACACCCCGCCCCCCCCGCACACCCCGCCCCCCCCGCACACACCCCGCCCCCCCGCACACACCCCGCCCCCCCCCGCCCCCCCCGCACCCCCCGCACCCCCCGCACCCCCCGCACCCCCCGCACCCCCCGCACACACCCCGCCCCCCCCGCACACACCCCCCCCCACTCACCCCGCCCCCCCCCCACTCACCCCCCCACTCACCCCGCCCCCCCCACTCACCCCGCCCCCCCCTCACCCCGCCCCCCCCCCTCACCCCGCCCCCCCTCACTCACCCCGCCCCCCCTCACTCACCCCGCCCCCCCTCACTCACCCCGCCCCCCCTCACTCACCCCGCCCCCCTCACTCACCCCGCCCCCCCCTCACTCACACACCCCGCCCCCCCTCACACACACCCCGCCCCCCCTCACTCACACACCCCGCCCCCCCTCACTCACACACCCCGCCCCCCCTCACTCACACCCCACCCCCAACTCTCACACTCCCCACCCCTCCATTCTCTCCCCACCTCCCAGAACACACTGAGTCCGCGCGCTAACTTGTCCCGCCTCTGTAGCGCGGTGCCCTCTGGGAGTTGTAGTCCTTTCTCGCAGGCTGTTGCTTCCTACTGGTGGTGCCCGGAGCCGCCCCGGGACTACAATCCCGGCAGGCTGTGCGGCAGTTTCCCTTTTCCCGGGAGTGTGAGGCCTTTCGGTGGGTGGTCGGCTCTCTCCTCCCACCCCTCCCCGGGAGAGGGGCCCTGGCCCCGGCCATGAGCGGCATCGGGAGGCCCCTTACCACATCGTTCACTCAGGGCCCGGCATCATCCAGTCAGAACCACAAGGGCGGGGCCGGGGGCAGGGGCCGGAGCAACTCCCCGCCTGGGAACGGCAATAGCAGTGAGTATGGGGGAGGTGAAGGAGTACACCGTGGGGAGGGGGGGGCGTGTGTGAGAGAAGGAAAACCCCATGGGGAGGGGATCGGAGGGGAGGAGTTGTGTGAGCGGGAGATCCCCGTCGGGGGGTGTCGTGCATAGAGAGCACCGGGGGGGAGGGGAAATGGTGGGGTGAGTCCCGGTTTGGGGGGGGCGGGGAGAGGAGGAGGAGTGGTGAGCCCTGGTTTGGGGGGGGGGGGGGGGAGAGAGAGAGAGGAGGAGTGGTGAGCCCTGGTTTGGGGGGGGGGGGGGGGAGAGAGAGGAGGAGTGGTGAGCCCTGGTTTTGGGGGGGGGGGGGGAGAGAGAGAGGAGGAGTGGTGAGCCCTGGTTTGGGGGGGGGGGGGGGAGAGAGAGAGGAGGAGTGGTGAGCCCTGGTTTGGGGGGGGGGGGGGGGGGAGAGAGAGAGGAGGAGTGGTGAGCCCTGGTTTGGGGGGGGGGGGGGGGAGAGAGAGAGAGGAGGAGTGGTGAGCCCTGGTTTGGGGGGGGGGGGGGAGAGAGAGAGGAGGAGTGGTGAGCCCTGGTTTGGGGGGGGGGGGGGGGAGAGAGAGAGGAGGAGTGGTGAGCCCTGGTTTGGGGGGGGGGGGGGGGGGGAGAGAGAGAGGAGGAGTGGTGAGCCCTGGTTTTGGGGGGGGGGGGGAGAGAGAGAGGAGGAGTGGTGAGCCCTGGTTTGGGGGGGGGGGAGAGGGAGAGGAGGAGTGGTGAGCCCCGGTTTGGGGGGGGGGGGGAGAGAGAGAGGAGGAGTGGTGAGCCCTGGTTTTGGGGGGGGGGGGGAGAGAGAGGAGGAGTGGTGAGCCCTGGTTTGGGGGGGGGGGGAGAGAGAGAGGAGGAGAGGAGGAGTGGTGAGCCCCGGTTTGGGGGGGGCGGGGAGAGGAGGAGGAGTGGTGAGCCCTGGTTTGGGGGGGGGTGGGGGAGAGAGAGAGGAGGAGTGGTGAGCCCCGGTTTGGGGGGGGGGAGAGAGAGGAGGAGTGGTGAGCCCCGGTTTTGGGGGGGGGGAGAGGGAGGGAGAGGAGGAGTGGTGAGCCCCGGTTTTGGGGGAGGCGGGGGGGGGGGAGGGAGGGAGAGGAGGAGTGGTGAGCCCCGGTTTTGGGGGAGGGGGGGGGGAGGGAGGGAGAGGAGGAGTGGTGAGCCCCGGTTTTGGGGGGGGGGGGAGGGAGGAGGGAGGGAGAGGAGGAGTGGTGAGCATGGGTGCAGAGATGTATTGAGTGAAGCAAAGGTTTTGTGACAAAAGGATGAGGGCAGAGAAGAAGCTCAAAGGTAAATAGCGTTTATTGTAATTAAATAAATTCTCATCACAGATCAGTGTTCAGGCGCAGTCAGCACGTAACTATCAGTTCTAACCCTGCTCTCTTCCCCCCCCCCCCGCAGCCCTGTCCACCTTGTACAGTCAGGGGAAAGGAAGGAAGGGCATTACGGATGGAGAGGAAGGTTTGGAAAGCAGTTCAGTTCACAGGATCTGTTGAGGATGGTTCTTGTACTGATCTGAATACAGTGTCTCAGTCTCCCAGCTCCAGACGTTTTCACTGTTTTGTCAGAGACAAAGAATCACTGGTTTACACTTGTAAAAAGTAACATTTTAAACAAAAATGAGCAGTCTCAGCTCATTGACCGAAAAAGTAGGAGATTTACTTCAGGCATAAAGTGTCAGAAAATCAAGAGTCCTGGGCTCAAAGTCTTCTCACAATTTTGTCTGCAGCCTGAAGTTCTTCAGTTACCTGGGAGCCAATCTTAACGTAGTTGACACGAGTCCATATTACCTTGCTTGTTGCTGGCTGCATGTCTCAATATGAAGTTTGTAATGATAAAGTACACTTCGACTACTGCTCAAGCCTCAATAAGCAGCGTTTACACAGCTGCTGATTTTCAAACAGTGCAACAAGCCTTCAGTATTCCATGGCTTTTAAAACAGTTTTCTCCTCACTTCAATCTACAGTTGAAACTACGGAAAAATATAGAATAAGACGGGGTGTTTACTGGGGAGAAGAATGGAGGCAGACAGACCAAAGGAGGGGCCCAGCAGTGTGGGAGACAGACAGCGATGGGCTGAGGTGAGGGATACTTGCTCCCTTCCCCCTGCTTTTAACAGAGAGCAAATCAGCACTCTATATCCGATTAATGCTACTTGCAGCATGGCCACAATTTCTGGGTAGGAATTGCACTGGCTGCATTGTGCACAGCAGGCTCCCGCTGACAATATGAGGCATCACAGACAATGCACCGTTGCATAATTTGACTGGTTGAGTCACCATTGATTTCCTTCTGGGACGGAACTGCCTTGATGGACTGATTGGTCACATCATGTTGCTTTGTGTTGGAGGATTCGTTCTGGCTTCAGGCACCGTCTGTCTTGGTTGAAAGAACGGCCCGCCTACCATTTCTGTGCGCCGGAGAGGACAGGGCCCCCAGGCAAAATAAAACTCGGCCAGAAATGTGGCACCAGACGTTTGGCAATGTAGGTAACTGCTAAATACGTGGCAAACTGCAGTGCCTCAGAAAGGAAGCACTTTCTCAAGGGGTAGTTTGGGCTGGGCAATAAACTCTGGCTCGGCAATTCCCTCACCTCACAGGAATAAAGATTTTCCAGGAGGTGAGTTACTCAATGCACAAATCTGGCCTGCTGTTGTCACAGTATTGACATTGCTAGTTTAGTTCAGTTTCTTGTCATTGATAACCCCAGGTGAATAGTAGTGATGGTTGAGAGGTGGAAGTATATTAAACATTAATGGGAGATGTTATAGATTCTCCCTCTCTCTCTCTCTCTTTCTCTCTCGCTCTTGCGCTCTCTCCCCCCCCCCCCCACCCCCAACCACTGCCCCCGTTGGGATGGCCATTATCAGGAAACTGAGAGGTCCAAATGTTCCATGTCAGTTCAGCCAGGTCTGGATGTTGCTTTACATGAACAAAGTCTGATTCACAAAGTGACCACCACCCAGAATGACACAGCGACTGACTTTTCAGTCTCAGAATTGGAGCAGTGTAGGGGCCGGAGAGGATGACAGATACGGGGAAGGTGGTAGGGGCCAGAGGAGGTGATGGAGAAGAGAAGTGGGGGGGTTAGGGGCTGGGCGGAGTTAGAGTAGTGTGTTGGGGTGAGGGGTGGTTGTGAAGGGATGAGAACACCTGTCAGAGGCGATGTCACAAAGCTGTACGTGTGTATATGGGGAGGGGGGTGGTGACAGGGGAGTGTGTGGGAGTGGGGGGAGAGCGCGTATACGTCTCCAGGTCCCGGTTCCCCCACCCCTTCCTCGTGGGTGTCCTCGCCATGCCTGGCACCCTCTCCGTGCTGGTGAGCCTCGCTATCCTCGCTGTCCTGGGCACCTTGCCCAAGTTGTTATTGGTGTCGGGGCCTCCCCCAGTGCCCCTGCTGCGGCTGCCCTTCGTCTCTCACAACCCGTTCAGGTTGCGATGCCCAGCAAGGGGGCGGAGCGGTCAGCTCCACTGGCAGTACAGCAATGGCAGCGTGGCAAGGACCATTGCCGGGCCCTGGGCAGCTCGCTATTACCGAGGCCCCCTCAAGCAGCTGAAGATGAAGAGCCGTGTGCTATGGGACCAGCTGGAAGTTCAGCAGGCCAGGCCCTGGGACTCGGGCCTGTACGTGTGTAAGGACGGCAGGCGCACTCTGGCGAGCTTCCAGGTCGAGGTACAGGACGCCACCCAGCTTCATGTCGCCCAGGCAGCACTGGGCTGGCTCCCTGCATCCCCCACTCCTCGGGACTCGCTGCTGTTTACTGTCTGGAGCCCCTGGCAGACCTGCGACCGCTGTGGAGCCCCAGGAGAACGCAAGAGGCTGGGCTACTGTTACGGACGGGTAGGGGCTGAGACCGTGCCCTGCGGGCTCCTGACTGGGTTTGGTTTCCCTTCCCATGGCCCTGAACTGCAAGTGGAACCCTGCCGTGTCAGCTGTCCCCTCAGGGTGACCCCACCGCCGCCCTCCCCCCCGTACCCGCCTGGTACAGCCGGGTGCCCGCCTGATGCTCACCTGCCCGGGAGCCTCCATCCACCGGCCGGTGTCATGGCAGCGAGACGGGGCAGCCCTAACCCGGGCCAAACTACTGCGACGCCGGGGCCAGGCCCCCTCTCGCTGGCTGGACCCCCTGACAGGGGGAGCCACTTACTACATCGCCCGAGTGGCTGCCTCTGACCAAGGCCTTTACCACTGCCTTGTGGGTGGGAAGTGGGCTGCCACCTTCCACCTGGTGATTCCTGCTGCCCCCGCACGTCGCCACTTCGACCTGGGGCAATTGCTGGGGGCGGCGCAGGCACTGTTGGCCACCTTCGCTGCTCTCTTTGTTAGCAGCGCCCTCCTCGAGCTGGCTCGTTGCTGTTCCTCACCGGACTCCTGCCCCTGCCAGTGTCACTGACACCACCCCCCCCCACCCGACTCCTGCCGCTGCCAGCATCACTGACACCACTGCTCACTGACCCTTGTATCTGCCACCGTCACTGACCCCTGACCCCCAACCCCTGCCTCTGCCAGTGTCACTGACCTTCCCCGTGCCCCCTCCAACCCTAAACACTGTCTCTGTTGCTGATGAAAGCTTTCCTGAATTCCTCACCTCATTTGCCGCGTCTCCTTAGCTCACTGTCTGCTAGTGAGGAGCATCTCACTGACTTTTCTGTCTCTTGCCTTCCTTGCCGTGCCCCATCTGCTTCGACGTGTGACCTCCTGACTGTACCTGAGTGGCTACAGGATCGTCCAGCCATCGTCATTAAACAATTTATTTATTTATGAGAAGGTGGTTCTGAGTCCATTTGTCTTTTGGAACCTCCAGGCAGCCTATGGGAAAGCTTTTGTTGAGTTGCTCAGGAGGCACGACCTCGAGTGATATGTCAAAATAGATGGAGAATTGAACAGGAATCAGGGAATGGATGGAAATGTGGCAGTTTCTAGTGGGCAGTAAATGTCAGGAGGTACAGAGCTCGGGCCCTGGTGTTTCTGCAATCAGCATTGCTTTCTGCCTCCTCACGATTAATATATTTTAGTTTGCAAGCTCACCTCTGAGGATGCTGGACTGCGGCTGCAGTAGGAGTCAGAGACAGGTGAAGGGGCAGAAGAGGTAACACCAGGTGAACTGTGAAATTACTCACTTTGAACAGGAGAGCAGAATACTTCTTTTTTCTGAAAAGGAGCAAAATTTGCAAACGGTGATGTCCAGAAATGCCGGGGTTTGCTTGCTCAAGGAACAGAAAATCATTGGTACTGCCAAGTTGACCTAATGAAAACCGAAAGAACTGTGGACGCTGCAAATCAGAAACTGCTAGAAAAGCTCAGCAGGCCTGGCAGCATCTTTGGAGAAAAGTCGGAGTTTGACATTTCGGGCCTGAGGAAGGGTCACCAGACCCGAAATATTAACTTTGATTTCTATCCACAAATGCTGCCAGTCCTGCTGAACTTTTCCAGCATTTTCGGTTTTTGTGTCAAACTGACCTGTCTTGTCAACACATGTTGACAGAAAGCAATCCCTGGGTTTCTGTGCTCAAAGAGTAATTGTTTGTTACAAGCAAATAGATTCTAGCAACACTAACAATTGCAAACCAACGCTAGATATAACACCACCAGTTAAAACCTTAGCTTGTCACAATTTCCCCCTCAATGCATGCCCACAGAGGCAGGAAGAAAATAATTTGCGTTACAGATAGAAGGAACACGAGGAAAGGCCCTTCACTGTTCCCTGTTCAGAGGGTTCCATGGAGATGATCTTTTTCAGTTTGTCAGCCATGCTGCTTCTTGGTTCTCCTTATCCAGGGTGGTTGGGCTTCTATCTCACTGCTTAGGAGTCACTGATTTTGCAACTTGCTTTTCTCAGGTGTGTAGTGGTTTTACTGCAGAGGAGAGGACTCAGCTCCTACCCTTGCAGAGTTCTAATGGCTTCTGTCTCAAGCATGCGCATGCCCCAAACTGATCACCTACTGGGGAGCCAATGGCAGTGTGGTTGGCAGGCAGAATCACTCATCCACAGACCAATCGGTGACCTGTGGCCAGCCGAGAGTCCATTCCTGCATACCCCTTAACTCCAGATCGTCTGCAGCTCCGCAACCTGAAAAGGCTATTAATGTAAAAACCACTTACAATGAGGGTCATGTTACTTGCTTTTAAACAATGCTGTAACCCTTTGTTTTAAAAAAGAAGCAGCCCTTTTCCAATTTCAATCCACAGTGGGGAACAAAAACAGAAAAAGGAAAAGGTGCTGTCTTTTCAGTATGTGGTGCAAAAGCAATGGGAAGGCAAATTATTGTAGTGCCTCCATTGTAAGCACAGGATTGGAATAAAGGAGTAAATCTAGTTCAGTTTGTAGAAGGGTCCTGAGAGACCGCAGCTGAAATACTGTGAGCAGATTAACACATTAGAAGCAGTTCATCAGATTAGGGGGGAGTTGTCCTGTGATGGGGTGCTGAGTGCACTCAGTCAAATATTGTCCGGAGCTTAGAAGAATGAGAGGGAGTTTCACTGAAACTGGCAAGAGTCCAGGCTAGGGTGGGGGGGGAGATCACTGAGAGACTGTCCTCCTGCTTGGCCCCATTGGAGGAATCTAGAACATAGGAGTTTAGTGGGGGAGGGGGACAGGAGATGGGGATGATCATTTCGGACTGAGATGAGATATTTCTTCACTCGGAGGCCTGTGCATCTTTGGATTTCTCCACGCCAGAAGTTTGCAGATGTTCCGTGGGTGAATATATTTAAGACTGGGATCCAACAGATTCTATGGGGGGAATTGAGGGCTTTTGAGGGGAGCGGGAGAGAATCAGTCTGTGATTGTGCTGAATGGATGGGCCCAATGTTTAGTTGTGAGGTTATGTGGTAGAGATTCACCAAATTAATCCCTGGGGGTAGCAGCATTGTTTCATGGGGAGACCTGATTTCACAGGAGTTTCAAACAACTGAGGACTAACCTTACTGGACTATTTTTTTTATTTATTCATGGGATGAGGGTGTCACTGACCAGGCAGCCTTTTTTGCCCAGAGGAGAGTTTAGAGTCACATGTAGGCCAGGCCAGGTAAGGATGGCAGTTTCCTTCTCTAAAGGACAATAGTGAACCAGGCGGGTTTTTTCTTATAATCGACAATGGATTCACAGTCAGCAATAGATTATTGAATTCATATTCCACCATCTGCTGTGGTGGGATTCGAACCTGTGTCCCTAGAACGTTACCTAGGTCTCTGGATTAACTAGGCCACTGTCTCCTCCTACTTTTATGGAGCTCTTGCAGCAAGAGCAGCAGGGCAATGTAGCATTATCAGACAGAGGAAACACAGATTCACAAAGGCTTGAGAAATCTACTGCAATTCATAGAATCCCTACAGTGTGGGAGCAGGCTATTCGGCCCATCGATTCTGCACTGACCCTCCCAAAGAGCATCCCACCCAAATTATCACCCTACCTCTGTAACCCTGCATTTCCCATGGCTATTCCACCGAGCCAGCACATCTCTGAATACTGAGTAATTTAACATGGTCAGTCCACCGAATGTGCACATCCTTGGACTGAGAGGGGAAACTGGAACACCCGGAGGAAAAACACACAGACACGGGGAGGCTGTGCTGAAGGTTTCCATTTATAGTTGTCATTTCAAAGAGGTTCAAACTATTTCTGGCCACTGAGTGGGTACCTCAGGGCTGCTTGCGGGATCTTGCTGTCTGAAGACTGGCTGTGTGGTTTCCTGCAAAACCACTCCCTTCTGGGGGACAATTAAGGGTGGGCAATAAATGCCGGCCAGCCTCTGACAACTGTGTCCCAGGAAACTGGGGAG
>NC_081394.1:15794365-15861865 GCF_030684315.1 Stegostoma tigrinum
CTGTGACACCCCCCCCCGTCTCCCCGCTCCCGCTCACACTCACCTTCCCTCTGCCCCCCCTTTCCCGTCACACACTCTACCCCACCCCGTGTGTGACCCCGCCCTCCCCGGTCATGTTGATTGTTTTCTGACGCTGGGTAACTGAGGCTGTTGTTGATGTCACAGAGGGAAGGGAGTTAGTGATTCTGCAGTAAGACTAACCCACCATGAGCTGCCTGTTTCAATAGGATGCCTCTCCTGGAAGGAAAGTGTTAACAGGAGTGTTTTCAGGGCGCGCGGGCGGGACTCAGTTCAGGGAGGTGCCTGCATGCTTTAACACGCCTCTGGCTGTGCCTGTGCCCTCCGTACCCGGGCGTTCCCTGCTCCATTCTGTGAGGAGCAGCAGCTGCGGCTCGTGCCCTCGGGGGGCTCTGATTTACAACAGGAGCGAGACCCACACTCCATGGCAAGCTGGTCTGCCCCTTGATATGTACAGCCTGTTCCTGACGTGGGCAGCCAGTTTCTGTCGTGCGGGTGCGACACTGTCAAGTGCTACCTCTACGGTGTGCCTTAACCTGAGACAGCAGAGCAACGTCGCCAGCAACGCTTAAAATGGTCACAACCGTGTGGAGTTTGGCTACGTGCGGGTGGAGTGTAGGATGCCTGTAGTAGACTAGGGACGGACAGGGAGAACTGAACTGAACTGCTCCCACACGGGTTAGACACTGCCCCGGCCTGCTGGCTTTGAGCAGCAACTCGACAACAGGCAGTGACTGCGGGACAGAGCCCACCCAAAAAAGTCCCCTCCTCGATCAGTCTGTCAGCTTTAATCTGCCTCCTCAATCACTGTCTTTATGGGTAAAGCCTCCTCATTTGAGCTCTCTCTGGCTAAAGCCCACCCTTCCCCACCTTGATCTGTCTCCATGCAAAGCTCTGGGGTGAGTCTGTAACGCTCTCCTTGTCTCTCACAGGCGATGGTGGTAAGGTCACAACGGTACTGGCCACCCCAGGGCAGGGGTCCGACAACCCCCAGGAGGTGTCCTACACAGATATCAAAGTGATTGGTAATGGCTCCTTTGGTGTGGTTTACCAGGCCAAGCTTGTGGACACAGGAGAGCTGGTCGCGATCAAGAAGGTTCTGCAGGATAAACGGTTCAAGGTGAGGGGCACGGAAGTGAATGGTAGGACAGGCCCAGCAGCACCCCACCCACCTCCCCGGCGCGGGCCATCGATTTGGTTAGGATCAGCCCCCCCAGTGTGGGCCATTGCTCAGTGGCGTCAGACCCCGTTGCAGGTCTTCGCTCAGAGACATCGGCCCTGGGTGGGATCTGTCCCCATTGTTGAGCAACGAACATCAAACAGTACAACACACGAGCTGGCCCTTCAGCCCACCATGGCTGTGCTGACCATGATGCTATTCTGTATAATTGCATCTGCTGGCACAAGATCCATATCCCACTATCTCCTGCCTGTCCACACGTCTGTCTAAATGTCCGTTAAACATTGCTGTTGTGTCTGCTTGTACCCCTGCCATTGGCATGTTTTCAAGGCAATTGCCACCCTCTGTGTAAAATGAAAAAAAGCTTGCTCCGGTTTCCTCCCAGAGCCCAAAGATGTGCAGGTTAGGGTGGATTGGCCATTGGAAATGCAAGGTCACAGGGCTAGGGTAGGCATTGGGTCCTGGTTGGATGCTCTCTAAAGGGTTGGTGTGGAGTCAATGGGCTGAATGGCCTGTTTCCACACTGTAGGGATTCTAGATCTCCTTTAAACTTTCCCCCCTCTCACCTTAAACCTATCTCCCCTGTTCTTTGACTTCTACCTTGGGGAAATAGACTCACTGTCCATCCTATCTGTGTCTCTCATAATTTTATATTCTATCTGGTTGCTCCTTTCAGCCTCTGACACTCCAGCAAAAACGATCGAAGCCTGTGCAGCCTCCTTATAGCTAACACACTGCAATCCAGACAGCATCCTGGTAAACCTGTTCTGCACCCTCTCCAAATCCCCTATATCCTTCCTATAGTGTGGTGACCAGAACAGTACGCAATACTCCAAAAGTGGCTGAACTCAAGTCTTATCCAGCTGCAACAGAACTAGCCAACATTTTTATACTCAGTGACCCGATTGATGAAAACAAGTGTGCCATGTACTTTACCACCTTATCCATATGCGTTGCCACTTTTAGGGAGCTGTGGACATGCACCCCAAAATCCCTCTGTATCATTGCTCCTAAGGGTCCTGCCACTTAGTGTACATTTTCTTCTTGCATTTGACCTCCCAACATGCATCACCTCACACTGGTCTGGATTGAACTCCATCTGTCATTTCTCCACCCAATTTTCCAACTGATCTATGTGTTGCTCTATCCTCCTAGAGGGGCATAGATTTAAGGTGACAGGAGAAAGATTTAAAAGGGGACCTGAATGGGAATTTTTTACACAGAGGCTGGTGTGTATGCGATGACCTGCCAGAGAAAGCAATGCAGTCTGGTACAATTACAGTATTTAAAAGGAATTTAGATGAATACATGAATGGGAAGGGTTCAGATGGGCCAAATGCTGGCAAATGGGATTAAATTAATTTAGGATATCTGGTTGGAATGGTTGGGTTGGACCGAAGGTCCTGTTTCCATGCTGCGTGGCATGGCCCTATGGTGACCTTCCTCACTGTCCACAACTGCTCCTGTCTACTGACTTGCTAATCACACCCCCTACCTTATCATCAAATCATATATACATCTCTCACAAGCAACAGCGGTCCCAGCACTGATCCTTGCAGGACATTACTGGTAACTGACCTCCTGTCAGAAAAACACCCTCCACAACTATCTTCTGTCTTCAATGACCAAGCCAATTTTGTATCCAACTTACTGTGTATCCACATTGGTTAATCTTCTGGTCCATGAGGGGCTTTGTCAAATGCTTTAGTAACTTGCATATAAATAGCTTCCACAGTCCTCCCCATCTCAATCAATCTTTGCCATTTCACAAAAAAAAACTTACAATTGTGAGACAAGATCTCTCCTGCACAAAGCCACGTTGACTATCCCAAATAAGCCCATTATTTTCCAAATGTGAGTAAATCCTATCTCTAAAAATCTTCTCCAATAACTTCTGTACCGCTGATGTAAGTCCCCACCAGGCTGTAATTTTCTGGATTATCCTTGTTGCCTTTCTTAAACAAAGGAACAACTTTCAGTGTTGTTCAACCTTCTGGGACCTCACCTTTGGCTCAAGATCTCTGTTAAGGCCCCAGCAATTACCTCCCTCAATATCCTGGGATAGATCCCATCAGGACCCTGGGGACCTATCTGTCGTAATGTTTTTCAAAGCAGGAAGCACATCCTCTTCCTCAATAACATGCCATTTCTGTAGCCACCCTGATATCTATGTAAAATGCCTTGGGATCCTCCTCAATCCTGTTTGCATTGCATGTCCCTGTCTAGTCTCCTAATTCCTTGTAAGTACTTTGCAGCTCCCTTCATATTCCTGAAGGTCCTTGTCTGATTTCAGTTTCCTTAAACTTATGTATGCTTCTTTTTTTTTCCCCTTTTTGATTAAGCTTTCATTATTTCTTGTCATCCAAATCTTGCTTAGCAGCCAGTGGGAGAGGGGTGGTGGGTTAGGTGCACTGGTGGGGGGGGGGCGTGCAGTGTCAGTGTCAGTGTTACCCAGCGTGGTCAGACTGCAGAGTGGGATCCCTGTAAGATTCAATTATCTGCCTTTCTGCAGAACCGAGAGTTACAGATTATGCGTAAACTGGATCACCAGAACATCGTACGACTGCGATATTTCTTCTATACCAGTGGCGATAAGGTATGAGAGGCAGGGCTAGCGAGACGTACTGGGTGGCAAGGCAGAGGGACAATAGAAGTGTGAGGAAACAGTGTGCCAGAGGCTGGGACGGTGCATCAGGGGCCTGGAGAGTTGGCGGGGGTGGGGAGAGGGGTTTACTGGTAAGGGGGGTGAGGGACTGGGATGGTCGTGGTAAGGGATGGGAGAGGGTGGCAAGGGTTGGGGTAGTGGTTGTGGTGGGGGGGAGGGGGCTGGGAGTAGGGTCGGGGGTAAGGGGACTGGGACCGGGACCGGGACCGGGGCTATTGGAAGGGGGCTGAGGTGGGGGTAGCAGTAAGGGGAGGAGGGAGCTGGGACAGGGGCAGGGATAATGGGAAGGAGGGGCCGGGGGCCAGCAGTAATGGTTGGGAGGGGGGGGGGGGTGGGTGTTGGGCGGGCAGGGGTCATGGTGGGGAGGAGGGTGCAGGCAGGCAGGGGGCATCAGGGAGGAGGTGGTGGGGGCAATGGGGAGAGGGAGGGCGGGGAAGAAATGGGGAGGAGGTGGTGGCGGGTGGGTGGGGAACTGGGAGGAGGAGGGGGAGGGTGGGAGAAGGGGTGGGCAGGGTGGCATCGGGGAGGAGGGAATGGGTGGGGGGTCATGGTGAAGGGTGGGCAGCGGGGTGTTGGGCCTCAGTAACGGAGAGGACGGGGCGACAGGGTAACAGGGAGGAGGGGGCCAGTGGGCTGGTGGTGGGGGTAACAGGAAGAAGGGGCCTGTGGGTGCGGGTGGGGTGAGCTGTGTGTCAGAGGTGGGAGAGACAGGGATGCTGGGGAGCTGTGTGTCTTGGGGGAGGGTGGCCCGGGGATTGGGTGTGGGGGGGTGGGGTAGGGGTGGTCCGGGGAGGGAGAGTCCCTGTCGGGGGTTTGGGGTGGGGTTGGCAAAGGGGTAGTGTGGTTAGTGAGGAGACCGTGCACCTAGGTGTCCTGGGTGGTGACTCCCCATGTGAGTTTGCCCCCACTTCCCCCCCTCCCCAACTTTTACTGGGCAATGTTTCTCCCCCTCCCCCCCCCCCCCCCACCGCGCAAGGTGACAAGGAGCTGGGCGATACCCTCCACGGGGTCAATAGGATCTGGGCAATGTGCCCTCTTCTTCCCCCCCCCCCCACCCCCTTCAGGGTGAGTAGGAGCTGGGTTATGTAACGCCCCCTGATTTCCACCCCCCCCCCCCCCCCCCCCGAAGTGAGTAGGAGCTGGGCATTGTACCCCCCCACCTCGGGGTGAGTAGGAGCTGGACGATGTACCCCCCCCCCCACCTCGGGGTGAGTAGGAGATGGGTGATGTACCCCCCCCACCTCGGGGTGAGTAGGATCTGGGTGATGTACCCCCCCCCCCCCCCCACACCTCGGGGTGAGAAGGAGCTGGGCCATGTTCCCCTACGACCCCCCACCTCGGTGTGAGTAGGAGCTGGGCCATGTTCTCTCTCCCCTCCCACCTCGGGGTAATTAGGAGCTGGGCGAAGCCCCCTCCCCTACCTTGGGGTAATTAGGAGCTGGGCCATGTCTCCCCCCCCCCCCCTCCCCCCGCCAAACCTCGGGGACAGTAGGAGTTGGGCGAAGTGCCCCCCCCCAACCTCGGGGTGAGTAGGAGCTGGGCCATGTTCCCCCACCCTCCACCTCGGGGTGAGTAGGAGCTGGGCCATGTTCCCCCCACCTCGGGGTGAGAAGGAGCTGGGCGATGTACCCCCCACCTCGGGGTGAGAAGGAGTTGGGCCATGTTTCCCCCCCCCCCCCCCCCCCCCCCCAACCTCAGGGAGAGTGGGAGTTGGGCCATGTTCCCCTACCCCCCCCCCACACCTCGGGGTGAGTAGGACCTGGGCGATGTACCCCCCCCCCCCCCCCCCCCACCTTGGGGAGAGTAGGACCTGGGCGAAGTGCCTCCCCACCTCGAGTTGAGTAGGAGCTGGACGAGGTGCCCTAGGACCGGGTGATGTCGATGACTGGGTCTCTGTGATAGGGTTAGGGTTACTGCAGATGTTTTTTGTGTCCAACAGAAAGATGAGGTTTACTTAAATCTGGTTCTAGACTACGTTCCAGAGACGGTTTATCGAGTTGCTCGACACTTCAGTAAGGCCAAGCAGCCTATCCCCATGATCTACGTCAAGGTCAGTCTCTCCCTCTCTTTCTCTCTCTTGCTGTTTCCTGTCTCGGCTGTGAGCGATGCAGGAGCCCCTCACCTCAGTGAGGGTCTCAAACCCACCCACGTTGTTGGGCAGTGCGCCTGGGGATGCTAAACACTCTGACAGTGCGGCACTCCGTCAGCACTGGTAATTCCACCCACCCCCCCACCACCCCAGGTGCTTGTTCTCTGGCAGCATTGTGCCCTGTGGGGTACTGTGTCTTCGGGCAGTGCGGTGCTCCCCCTGGGCATTATTGTTACAGTTTGGGAACTGTGCTGCTTGAGAGATTTTGGTGGTGTGAGGGTAGCTGTAACAGCTACCATGCTGAAGCTGACATTTTCACAGTCGTGCAATATTTTGTGTGTGGTTTGCAGCAGTGATGCTGCGCGGTCACTTTGTGTACTGAGTAGCTCCTTGCTTTTTCAGGTGTGTGTAGTATAATCCTGGACCTTATGTCGTGGTTTGTGCCAGGGTAGAATGGTGCAGGCTGTGGATCCTCTGCAGGGTACATTGCACATGTTTTTCACCGCGTTGTTGCATGTGCTGTCAAGCTTTCTCATTGTCCCCGCGAGAGGACTGTCTGGAATTGCCTTTCTGACATTGATGCTGTCTGGCCTGCCCTTACAGGTGTACATGTACCAGTTATTCCGCAGTCTTGCTTACATCCATTCCCAGGGTGTGTGCCATCGGGACATCAAACCTCAGAACCTCCTGGTGGACCCTGAAACGGCGGTCCTGAAGCTCTGTGATTTTGGGAGGTAGGTGTGTTCAGTGCCCACGTGCTCAGTGTGTCAGAGGCCATCCATGCCCACGGAGGGGCAGATCAGCGACATTGCTGCAACAGGTCGTTTGTGGGGGTGGTGTGGGAATTGTTCCTGGTATCTCAGTGCAGAGCACGGGCAGAGGTGCTGGGAGGGGCATTGGTATATGGAGCAGCACTGATCAGCATGAGGGCCCAGAGACATGGTAACTTGCCTCACTTGTGCCCATTCAGAAAGCAAGTTAAAAGAGCATTTGCAGCAGAGAAAGTTCAACTGACTGATCCCTGAAATGGCAGTTGTCTCCTGAGCAGGCTGCGCCGTTTCCCATTGCTGTTCAGAAGCAATCCTGGAGAGACGTGGGGGACCCTGATGGAATTTGACATGGTGCGTCTTGAGGTGGTCTTTCCCATTCTGGTACACACTGGACTAAGAGGACACCCATTTCAAAGCCAGGTGCCTTGCGTTTGAAATGGGTGTGAGGAGATCTTGGCTTGCTGTCGCGGGTTGGTCAGATGGTGTGAAATTTGCAGGGCGCTGGGGAAAACAGTGTCACAGAGTTAGAAGACCAGTGGTGGAAGGGGGAGTTGACATCGCAGTTGAATCCACCGTTGGCTTCCTGAATGGTGGAGTCAGCTTGAGAGGACGTGTGTTCCCCCACCCCACCACCACCACAACCAGTGTTTGGATGTTCCTTTGGCAGACTTTGAGATGGATCAGGGACAGCTGTTACTGGGTCTGATGGAGGGAGAGATACTGGGTCTCTACGTCACCAGGGGGAGGGGGTTCTGTACATCACTGGCAGTGGGAATGGGGTGGGGAGGTGTGCAGCGTTCTCTGGGTGATTAATGGTGTTGAGACCCATCTCTACACTGCTCCTGTTGTTTCAGTATATGTCCCACTGAAATTTTCACTGGTCCCATTCCTAGCCATTATTCTCACGTCACTTACGTGCTGTTTTATTGAACACTGAAGTACTGTCTGTTGAAGATGCTGTCCTGTGACGGGTGGTGTGCTACAGGCTCTGTGTACACAATATTCCCTGTTACTGTGGGGCGCTGCCTCCATGCTGCTGTGTTATTCAGATTGGAATTCCTGTGTACAGTCTACTGTTACTCACTGCATGCACTGCCATGTGTAAGTTAGTCTAATGCTTTCCTGTGTACAAGCTGCCAGTGTTACTCAGTCTACGTTGCTGTTCCACAGTTTGTTAGTCTCTTGTGTACATACTGCCACATCTAGACTGAATCTTCCCTGTGTACACGTTTGCCCATGTACATTTGATGCACCCAATAACTGGTACTCAATTGGATGTTACCCTGTGTATTTTGTCATGTGGTATTCAGTGAGCCATACAAGAGGCCAGTACTCAATGTGTTCACACTTACCCACGGGCTTTTTGTTGGAGGGGACTTTTGTAGACAGTTATGATTTTTCTGAAGATGCCTCCCATCTATTTGCAGGCCTTGGGGGGGGGGGGGCTCTGAAGGTGGAGAGGCTAGGGGGCATCACAGTCAGCTTCTCCGTGCTGAATGGATATCGGTCTCTTGCTTTTGGAGTGACTGTCCATGAGCACAGAGCGAGCTCTGTGTCACCTGTCACAGCCTATAATCGTCTCTCCTTTTGATTGCAGTGCAAAACAGCTGGTAAGAGGGGAACCCAATGTATCATACATCTGTTCACGCTATTACAGAGCACCGGAGCTCATCTTTGGAGCTACAGATTACACTTCAAATATCGGTGAGTGCTTAGAGACTGTGAACACACTGTCTAGCCCAGCAAGAGAGAGCCAGCCTGCTGCCCAGTCCACAGACACAGAGAGCGAGAGACCCCATGACCCATTTCAGCGAGAGAGAGAGAGAGAGAGCCCACAGCCCATTTGAGAGGGAGAGAGCACCCACGGCCCATTTGAGGGAGAGAGCGCGAGAGAGAGAGATCGCCCGCGGCCCAGTTCAGAGGGAGAGGAGGAGCCCACGGCCCAGTTCAGAGGGAGAGGGGGAGCCAGCACGCGCACTGGCCAGGCGGCGGACATAGAGCGCAAGCGCCCACTGGGCATTCAGCGGACACACGGGGAGAGAGAGAAGCGCGAGAGAGAGAGAGCGCGCGCCCACCCACTGCCCAGTCCGCAGACAGATAGAGGGGGAGAGCATGTCCACTGCCCAGTCTGCAGACACAGAGAGAGAGAGAGAGAGAGAGAGAGTGCGCGTGCGCGTAAGCTGCCCAGTGAGAGAGAGAGCGAGCGTCCGCTGCCCAGTCCGCCGTCCGGGAGGGAGAGTGCCCTCTGTGCTGTCCGCAGACAGAGTGTGAGCGCCCACTGACCAGTCCCCAGACAGAGGGCACACACTGACCAGTCTGCAGACAGAGATGGCAAGAGCACCCGCTGACCAGTCCCCAGACAGAGGGCACCCACTAACGAGTCTGCAGACAGATGGCAGGACCGCTCACTGACCAGTCCGAAGACAGAGCCAGGGCGCCCGCTGCCCGGTGCGCGCAGGCAGGACCATGGGGCGCCCGCTGCCCGGTGCGCGCAGGCAGGGCCATGGGGTGCCCGCTGCCCGGTGCGCGCAGGCAGGGCCATGGGGCGCCCGCCGCCCGGTGCGCGCAGGCAGGGCCATGGGGCGCCCGCCGCCCGGTGCGCGCAGGCAATGAGAGGGTGAGCCAGAGGGCGCCCGCCGCCCGGTGCGCGCAGGGAGGGAGAGGGTGAGCCAGAGGGCGCCCGCCGCCCGGTGCGCGCAGGGAGGGAGAGGGTGAGCCAGAGGGCGCCCGCCGCCCGGTGCGCGCAGGGAGGGAGAGGGTGAGCCAGAGGGCGCCCGCCGCCCGGTGCGCGCAGGGAGGGAGAGGGTGAGCCAGAGGGCGCCCGCCGCCCGGTGCGCGCAGGGAGGGAGAGGGAGAGCCAGAGGGCGCCCGCCGCCCGGTCCGCGCAGGGAGGGAGAGGGAGAGCCAGAGCGCGCCCACCGCGCCGTCCGCAGGCACAGGGAGCAAGAGGGAGAGAGAGCGCACCCACCGCCCGGTCCGCACAGAGGGAGACAGCGCGCGCCCACCGCCCAGTCCGCACAGAGAGAGAGAGAGAGAGCATGCCCACTGCCCAGTCAGCACAGAGAGAGAGAGAGCGCACCCACCGCGCCGTCCGCAGGCACAGGGAACGAGAGGGAGAGAGAGTGCACCCACCGCCTGTTCCGCACAGAGAGAGGGAGACAGCGCGCACCCGCTGCCCGGTCGGCACAGAGAGAGAGCGTGCCCACCGTGCCGTCCGCAAAGGGAGAGGGAGCGAGAGGGAGAGCCAGAGCGCGCCCACCGCGCCTTCCACAGCCTCAGGGAGAGCGAGAGAGAGAGACAGCAGGCAGCCACTGCCATGTCTAATGAAGGTAAAAGATTTCCCCTGACAAATCAGATTTAGTTTTTGTTGTTAGCTCACCTTCCCAACTGATTTTCTGAGTGTGCTACCTGCCTGGGTTTCACTTTCTTTCTTGCTTTCATTTGTTTGTTGGTGAGACCTTTGTATTGCTGTCTCGTCCCATGTTGATTGCCTGTCCCTAGTCACCCTTGAGAAAGTCATGGTGACCTGCCGCAGTCCATGTGGTGTAGGTAGACTCTCAATGTTGGTAGAGAGGAAGATGCCAAATTTTACCCAGTGGAGTGGCAGTGACAGGATGATGATAGCTTTCCAAGTCAACAAGGTCAGTGGCTCAGACGGGAGCTTGCAGGGAGTGGTGTTCCCATGTATCTGCTGCCCGTGTCCTTCTAGTTGGAAGTGGTCATGCCTTTGGAAGTTATGTATGAGAAGCTTTGATTTTTGCGCAGTGTCTTGTAAATGGTACACCTTGCTTCCATTGTGTTTGTAATGGAGGAAGTGGGTAGCGAGTTTTGAGAAGACTTGTAGCTCAGGTTGAGGTTCTGGATGTGAGTTTGCTCGCTGAGCTGGAAGGTTCGTTTTCAGACGTTTCGTCACCATTCTAGGTAACATCATCAGTGAGCCTCCGAAGCTTCATTGGAGGCTCACTGATGTTACCTAGAATGGTGACGAAACGTCTGAAAACGAACCTTCCAGCTCAGCGAGCAAACTCACATCCAGGAGGAAGTGGATGCTGAAGATAGTGGTTGTGATGTCAATCAAATGAGCTGCTTTGTCCTGGATAGTTTGAAGCTGCTTGAGTGTTGTTGGTGCTGCACTCATCCAGGCAAGTGGACTCTATTCCATCACACTCCTGACTTGTGCCTTGTAGTTGGGGCAGGTTCTGGGGGGTTGGGAGGTGAGTTAATTCCTGTAGGTCTCCAACCTGCGTTGTAACTGCGTTATTTGTGTAACATATCCAGCTCATTTTAGGGGCGTCAATGGTCACTGCCAGGTTTTTATTAGATGGAGATTGTATTGATATCTTTTGGAATGACCATATCTTTTTTGTTAAAATTGTGGACTAAATTGAGAAAAGAATCTGTTTGGACCCAGGGATTGCAAGGATTGCTACCTGGTTGGATGGTAAGTAACTCTACCCTTATTGTGAGCACTGTTTACACAGCTGTGGGTTACAGCAGTGTTTGCAGACAGACTGGAGCCAACGGGTTGTGTTCTGGTGGAGGTTTGATTGGCAACTAGAAGCTGATTGGTTTGTGAACTAGCAACCACTTACCAGTGACAAAAGCCTTCTGCCTGCCAACAGTTATGTGATTGGCTGTCAGGTAGCTGAAGAGTCTAGGGCTGTGAACAAGGTACAGAGAATCCTGCAGACCTCCGTCAGCTCGGGAGGTCTCTCTGTCCTCTGGTTTCCTCGTTGTCTCGTATTCGACCTGCTTTAATTACAATCCTGGACTCAAAACATTAACTCTGCTTTCACTCCACAGATGCTTCCTGACTTGCTGAGTTTCCCCAGTTCTTTCTGTTAAGATACTCCTTATGCCGCAATTGTCCTTCTCCAGATGCTTTCACTGGTTTGCAAGAGGCATAGGATAGCTGGTACACTTCTAAAAGGCCTGTGATTTATCAGTCAGCAGCCAGAGCTCAGCACAACTGCAGGAGGAAGGATAAAACTGTATTTGTGACATCTGCAGACTTGGGGCTTGGATTTCTAGTACACTACCACAGTGAGGGGTGACAAAAGCTGAAGGCTGAACTGATATTGGCTTTGAGGATTTGAGTGTGGTATTAGTAAATATCACAGATGGAGGAAAACACCAGATTCTGTATTACATTTAACACAGCATTGGAAGCAGACAGGGCCGCCTTGCAGCTAACATCATGCCTGGTGGCTCTGAGGAAGCCGAGCGCTGTGTTGATTGACTTGGCAGGTAAACTGGGGTGTTGCGTTGTCTTGGAGAGATAAAAAGGCAGAGATATTTGAGGAACTAGCACTGCGCTTAGATTTAGAGGAAATACTAGAGAGTTTCTGCTGCTCTGGATAGTGGAAGATCAGAATCAGTTGCAGTTAAAGCAGCTTGAATATGAAACAATGAGAAAACCAGATCTGGCAGAAAAAGTTATGGCATAAGCAGCAAGTAACAAACAATGAGACGAAAGAGGAAATGGCCTCGGAACTGAGAACAGGAATTAGAAGTGAGAGAGAAACAAGGGGCATGAAATATAAGCTTAAAACGATGCAGTTAAAACAGGAACAAAAACAAAGTTGCTGGAAAAGCTCAGCAGGTCTGGCAGCATCTGTGAAGGAGAAGACAGATTTAACGTTTTGGGTCCGGTGACCCTTCCTCAGAACTGATGGTGGCTGGGAAAACATCAAATTATATGCAGAAAATAGGGAGTAGGCAGTAAACGATAGAATAGAGCCCAGAGAGAGAGAGAGAGAGAGAGAGAGAAAGACAGTTGGACGGACGAAGGAGTTGCTAACGATCAGGCTGGTAGAGTGAATAGTTGTTAATGGGGACTGTTAGTGACTAACAACAGGGGGTGTGTAGTGACAGGCTATGTGGTTACAAGGCCTGGTGTGTGGGGTGGGGGGCTGGTACATGAGAGAGTTTAGGCCGTAAAATTATTGAACTCCATATTGAGTCCAGAGGTCTGTATGGTCCCCAAGTGGAAAATGAGGTGTTAAAACAAGAGATGTCCGATGCAGTTACTGGTGGGACAAATCTGCGTCTTAGTTTGAGATACAGTAAGGAAATGTTTAAGTTTGTACAGGCCTCACCAAAATGAGAAGATGTGGGAGCATTCTTTGTCATTTGAGAAAATGTCCAGATAAATTGGACGAAAGAGGACTGTACGCTTTTAATGCAGAGTAAGTTGACAGGTAAACTACAGGAACTCTACACCTGACTGTCAGACAAGCTTTCTCGAGATTGTGATGCAGTGAAGACTGCATTGAGTTGGTGTCCGAGGCATATAGACAAAGTTTCCAGAACTTAAGAAAGCGGCCTGGGCAAACGTATGTTGAATCTGTCAGAACTAAGCAAAATAATTTTGAGGTGGGCACCAGCATTAAAAGCTGAAACCACCTATGAAGCTTTTAAGGTTATTCTCTTAGAGGAACTTGACACCTCTCTGCCCTCCAGGGTAAGAAGTCCTGTTGAGGACTGATGGGTTGCGACTGGTAACAATAATGGCTGACAATTGAGTTAATCATAAAAATGATCCTTTTTCCACAAATTTGAAAGGGTGAGTAAAAGGAAGGCAAGTAGCAAGGAATGGATACGTGGAAATACCAGAAAGTGGTCTCCTCAGATCAGAAAGGAAAGCTGTTAGGGTGGATGTCAAATTTGGAATCGAGGGTGTTCCCATTGTAAAAACTTGCTGCTGAAAGTTGAGGGGCAAGCCAGTGGTACATGCTGGAATTTGTACAAATGGGTCAAAAAAGGAAAATCAAGGTAATGTCCACAGGGCCAGACAGTAGAGGCCCGAGGTAGATACTGCTGAGAGTATAGAAGCAGTGAGGTGGGTTGTTGAGATGTAAAGAATACTGTCAAAAGGGAATATAACCCTGTTTTGTTCAAAGGAGCTATTCAAGCCTATAAATATACCAAGGAAAACTGGGGCTACTTAAACTATCTTGAGGAAAAGGATGTAGTTTGTCTTCTAGAGAGTTCAGTGAAAGTGAAAGTGTTGGTAAATGGGATAGTTGGAGATTATATTGGATAAAGTCCAACATAAGGTGTGACTTGTTGTCAGGCCTAGCTGTAATCCAGTTAGCTAAGTAATTGCCTGGGGATGGGGCTGTTTTACTTCCAAGGAAGGATATGGTTAGAGTGAAAGTTATAGTTGAGCCTGTCATCATGGAAACTCTGGTTGAGGCTGAACAAAAGTTGCAGGGATAGTTTCTGGCTTTGTTTTCCATTGTGGGTAGTGACCAGAGCAATGCCTAAACAAAATCCATCAGCAGAAGTTACAGTAATACAATAAGTAAATGTTGAGCTTGGTGAAACTCTAAGAATGAGGACAGTTGAGAAGAAGTTTTGACCAGGATGTTGCCAGGACCGTGGGTTTGAGTTAGAAGAAGAGGCTGAACGGGCAGGGTCTTTTTTTCACTGGAGCATAGGAAGTTGAGGATGACCTCCAGAGGTTTACAAAATAATGAGAGGTATGTTTTTCCTAGGGTAGGGGATTTCACCACTAGGGGGATTAATATGGTGAGAGGAGAAGGATTTTAAAAAAGACAAGTGCAGTTTTTTGTAAGAGGCGTCTGAGGAAGTGGTGGATGTTGGTGCAGTCACAACATTTAAAAGACATTTGGATAAGTACATGGATAGGAACGGTTTGGAGGGATCTGGGCCGGGAGAAGGCAGGTGGGAGTAGTATGGTTTGCGAGAACGGATTGGTTGGACCGAAGAGTGTGTTTCTGTGCTGTATGACTCTAAACGTTTGTTAGGTTTTTGTGAATTGGAAGCAGACCCAGAGTTAACGAAAACCTAGCACAGAGATAATGGGAACTGCAGATGCTGGAGAATTCCAAGATAATAAAATGTGAGGCTGGATGAACACAGCAGGCCAAGCAGCATCTCAGGAGCACAAAAGCTGACGTCTCTGATGAAGGGTCTAGGCCCGAAACGTCAGCTTTTGTGCTCCTGAGATGCTGCTTGGCCTGCTGTGTTCATCCAGCCTCACATTTTATTATCTTGAAAACCTAGCACAAACAGCTTTCACTGGCATGGAGGCCGAAGGTGTTCCTGAGTGATGTGATGTTAAGAGCAGAGTTCCAGTGAGGAAGTGGAGACATCCTCTCAAACCTGTGGGTGAATAATAGATGGTTATTCGGGTACTGCCTGGATATCAATAGGAGCTAATGCGAGTAACGTGTAAAATTCCTATATCAGGCTACATAGGAATACAGAAAATGCGGCATAGATAAACAGGTATTTTATGTGGGCCAGCACTTCCTACATGTCAGAAGGTGGGAGAACCTCAATGTGGAATCCGATACCTATACCAGTTTTTGAGTAATCCTTTAGCTGTGTGTGAATGGATTGTGTAGGCCCATTGCCAAAAGCAGGTCATGATTGTATCATTTACGATTGTGAACATGACAACCCAGTTGCCCAAAGCCAGGGTCATAGCAGAGAGGCCTACAGTTTGCTCCTTGTTATGGACTACCAGTTGAGATACAGTTTGATCAGAGTTCTAGAGTCTTCTGAGAAATCTTGAACAGTTTGGGAATAAAACTGGCTACCATGGACAAGCGCAGGGAGCTTCGCAGAGGGACCATCTGCCTCTCGAAACCATAACTAAGGCAGGCCATCACAAATACCTGTAGAATCAAGGTGACGGATCAAATTTCTTGCTGTTTGTTCGCAGGAATTCCACAAATGAATCTGCTGGGTTTCAGTCCGTTTGAGTTAATTTGACGTCATGATGTGAGAGTGTTACTGCACAGACAGGGAGGCAAACCAAATCAGACTTTCTATCTCAATACTCGCAACACCTCAGTAAAATGAACACCTTCAAAATTGACTCAAGTGGTTCCCAACCAGACTTTTTTGAATAACCAATCCCAGACTATGCGAATAAATAATTCCAGACACTAGTTTGTAGATTAAACAAAGAATTCAGTCATTCTATTAAAAATATCGTAAACTTGAGTCGAGCAAAATTGAACAATGTAATCTCATTGATGTCTGTGTCTAAACCCAATAACCATTGCTTTCAGCCTCATTTACACAAAAGACAGACGGTCAGACAAACAAACACAGTTAAAGAGATAAATAGAAGGAAATATCAAAACTGGCCAGATTACTTCTGAGCCTTTCCTGATGTGGTGTTCTACAGGCATAGATTGCTTCTTGGTCGATTTTCCAAAGATGTCCATCAAGGTAACCTTTTCAGCTCACTCTGAGGAAGTCAGTAATAATCTAACTTTAAAAAAACCCCGAAAGAACAGCGGATGCTGGAAATGAGAATGAGAAACAGAAGTTGCTGGAAAATCTCAGCAGGTCTGGCGGCGTTGGTGGAGAGAAATCAGAGTTAATGTTTTGGGTCCGGTGACCCTTCTTTCACAATCCTTGTAACTTGTACTTGCAGCTTGGTTTCTGTTCTCTGAACTTCCAGGTGCTGATATTGGGATGTTAGGGAGGGAGCTTTGAAATCTCCATGCTGTAGCATTCACAGCCAAAACTCCTCCTCACAGAGAACATTGTCCGAAACCTGGTTCAAACTCTGGCTTCAACCTGCCAGACTGACCATCTCCCCAATTCCATTCAGTCTCTGCCATCTGCTTGAGTACAAGTCTTATCCACACTTGCTGGCCCAATTCTTCATTAATGGCCAACATTTGCTCTCTGGTTAAGCAACACAGCTTCCTTCCAGTGTTGCAGGGTCCGTAGAACATTTAGATCAAGAAACAACTTGTAACTTAACTCCCAGGCTTGGCCTCACAAACAGATTATTTGTTTGGCATAACACAGTGCAGAGCCGGAGGGGCACAGCAGGCCAGGCAGCATCAGAGGAGCAGGAAAGCTGATGTTTTGGGTCGGGACCTCTTCCCATGGCTTAAACGTGGATTTTACCAGTGTCAAAAATCAACCCCCAGCCTCATCCTATGACCAACCTCCCTCTCATCCCCACCTCCTTGATCTGACACAACCTGTCCATCATCTCTCCCACCTATCCGGCCCTCGCACTTCACTGACCAATCCCCACCACTACCTACATGCATTGACCTGTCACCATCCCTTTTACCTTCCCCAACCCCATCCCTCCACTCTATGTATTTGAGCTCCCTTTCCCCATTTCTGAAAAAGGGTTCTGACCCGTAACATCGTGTTCCTCTGCTGCCTGGCTTGCTGTGTTCCTCCAGTTCCCCACTGTGTTATCTCTGACTCCAGTGTTGGCAGTTCTTGCTATCTCAGCTTATTTATTAGGTTTATATTTTGTTTTTAACACCAGCTGCTGCCCAGCATCCAAAGGTTGGTTCTCAGTTCAAAGCTCAAAATTAACACTGATTCAAAGAATGAAAACTTAACAAGGGCTCTAATGAGAGGTCCATTAAAATTAATTAGGGAAGAAGTTCTTAAACAGAAAAGACATCATCTTCTGGGAAGAGTCAAAGGAACATAATATTACATTGGGGCTTCCTTTGGAATCAGCAGTTTAGATACCAGGGAGACCTAAACAGGAACACTTTATTAATGATGCTGACACCTCTACAGCCAGTGCTAGACTGGACTCCAGCTCCGCTTAAGCAGTTGGGAGAGAACACATCCTGAGTGAAAGCCAGCCCGATTGAATTTTTACAAATTTGGAGAATTTTTGTGGCGGTTTCTGCTTTTTATTTTGTTTCATGGCCTGTAAGATTTTATTTTTGTGATTTATAGTTTATAAGTATTCTTCAGTTTCAACTGGGAAGAGGCTAGGGAGTTCTTGGTTAGTTGCTGTAGCTTCAGGGAGCTGCTGATTAGAAAAACACCCTTTGGCCCATCAAGGCTGTACCACCAATGCTGAGCTAAATCTACAGTAGCCCCACTGAGTGACATACAGCTGTACAGCACAGAAACAGACCCTTCATTCTAACTCGTCCGTGCCGATCAGATATCGTAAACTAATCTAGTCCCATTTGCTAGCATTTGGCCCCTGTCCCTCTATACCCTTCCTATTCATGTATCCATCCAGATGCCTTTTAAATGTTGTAATTGTACCAGCCTCCGCCACTTCCTCTGGCAGCTCATTCCATACACGCACCACCCACTGTGTGAAAAAGGTGCCCCTTAGGTCCCTTTTAAATTTTTCCCCTCTCACTATGCTGACTAGTTTTGGACTCCCTTACTCTGGGGGGGAAAAGGCCTTGACTATTCACCCCATCCATGCTCCTCATGATTTGTAAACCTCTATAATGTCATTCTTCAGCCTCTGATGCTCCAAGGAAAAGTAGCCCCAGCCTATTGACCCTCTTCCTATAGCTCAAACCCTCCAACCCTGGCAACATCCTTGTAAATCTTTTTGTAAATTTGACCTTCAGTCACACAAACATCATCTACCAAAAACACCCTCTGTCTCCTGTCACTAAACCAATTTTGGATCCAACTTGACAAGTTATCCTATGTACTTCTAATTTATTTCTTTGAACCCAGTTTCATTTATTATTGTCCCATATACCTAGGTACAGTGAAAAGTTTGTTTCAAGTGCAGCACAGGCAAATCATACCATTAAAAGGTCATAGGGTAATAGAACAGAGAGAAGAATACAATGTTACAGCTGCAGGGAGGTGCACAAAGAGCGAGATCAATGTTAGATTTAAAATTAGAGGGGTACATTCAGAAGTCTAATAACAGTTTTGTATCTTCTGCTCACTAGGAGAGGTTGGAAGAGATTCTAACCGAGATGGGAGGGGGTCTTTGATTATGTTGGCTGCCTTTCTGAAGCATCAAGAAGAATATTAGAAGGCTGGTTTGCGTGATGGCCTGGCCTGGATTGGACTGTGTTGTGTTCACAACCCTGTATGGTCTTGGGCCGAGCAGTTGCTGTACTGGGCCTTAATGTATCCAGATAGAATGCTTTCTGTGGTGTATCTATTAAAAATTGGTAGGAGTCTTTATGGATGTACTGGATTTTCTTAGCCTTCTAAGGCAGTAGAATTGTAGTTGTGCCCTCCTGACCATGTGGAACCTTGCCAAAGGCCTTGCTAAAGTCCATATAAACTGCATCAACTGCCTTACCCTCATTGATGCGCTTGTAACCTCCTCGCAAAATTTCATCAGATTTATTTAGCATGATCTCCGTTTGAGAAAGCCGTGTCAACTATTTAAAACTGATCTAAGGGGCAACTTTTTCATGCCAAGGGTGGTGCGTGTATGTAATGAGCCACCAGAGGAAGTGGTGGAGGCTGGTGCAACCTTGCCTCATATAAGTGGAGGTTAATTCTCTTCCTCAATGTTGCTTCCAATAGCTTTCTTATCATTAATAAAATTCACTGATCTATAGTTCCCTCGTCTATCTCTATTACCCTTCTTGTAAAGTTGAACCATATTAATTGTCCTCCCATTGTCTGGCACCTCTCCTGCAGCCTGAGATCATAAACAATTTTGCTGAGGATACCTGTTATTTCCTCCATCATCTCCCACAGCAGCCTGGATACGCTTCATGTTTTGCTTTCAAATGGTGGACTGAAATCAGAATGCATATCACTGCGGATTGCTGCGTAGTTCCAAGCAAATAACTTGACCCTCATTGTGAGCACTGTATTACACAGCTTACAGGAGGTGGTGTCGTTTGCAGACAAACTGGAACTGAGGGGCTGCGTACTGTTGGACCTTCTGCTGGCAGCAAGAAACTCATTGGTTTATGAACTAGTGACCAATTACCAATGAAAAAGATCTTCTACCTGCCAACAGTTAGGTGACTGGTTCTCAGGTAGCTGTACTGTCTGGAGCCGTGAACAAGGCACAGAGAATCCTTCAGCTATTTCCAAATCCATCATAAAAGTGAACGCTTTTATAGAAGTACTCGGAATCAGAATTTCCGCGCCCCTACCCCAAATAATCTGACTTTTAGATCAAGGTTGACAGAAAGCACAGGTGCAATCTTAATCAGAATCACAGTTTATTGCAAATTGCCAGCAACAAATTCTGGCAATGGGTCACCGGTTATGAGCCATCTATGGATAACACTATTTGTTAATACTCTCACCCCATTGTAAGCTCCCTGTCTTGTAGAGAAGGGCAAATAAAATGAGTGTTATAGACTGAGGCAATGTCTGAGAATGCATTTCAGCGGTCCCTGTCCACAGCACCTGCTGACATTATCCCAGTCAGAAAGCGGCTTCTCATTCGTCCTGCTGTGACTTTCTCTGGTTTGTAGGAGGCACAGGGTGGCTGATTCACTGTCCCACGAAGATCTCTGTATTATATGTTCAGTCACAGCAACTGATGAGGGGGTTTCAACTGGCTGTTTTCAGGCTTGATACCCTCTTGGTGTACTGCAAAACAAAATTGACTTCCTTACCAGAGATCCAATTGCTTCAGTCCCTAAACATTTGCATTTCCAAGCTGCGCAGCTACCTGAGGACCTGGTCGGAGTTTTGTTGGCAGGCATGTGGGCCTTGGCCTTGCTCTGATGAAGAGTCATCTTGACTCCAAACATGAGCTTGCTCTCTGTCCATGGATGCTGTCTGAACCACTGTGATCTCCAGCATTTGTTGTTTTCAGGCCTTGGCCAGTGATAGATGACTGGGTCACTGTTTCACAGACCAATCAGCTCGTGTTGCTGGTCAGATTACTGTTCACACATGCACAGCGCCCTTGGTCCTTCCAATCTCCAGCTAGCTTCACCCCCCCCCCCCCCCCCCCACAACCCTGCACTGCAGCAGTGTAAACAGCACTTGCAGTGAAGGCCAGAGAGTTCCTTTTAGAAAATCCAGCAATCCTTCAACTCTCCTTGGTTTTTAAAACTGTTTTTTTTCCCATGAGTCCACAAGCAAAAATGCAGGAGAATAAACAGATGAAGAGAGGGACAGGGTGTAAATCACTGGGTAATGTGGAAAGGAGGGGATGGTGTATAACTATCATTGGGTAATATGAAAGGAAGGGAGTGTGATTTACACATTGATTTATATATTGTCCCTTATCCCCTCTATTCTAACCAGTCATTTGCACACTGTCCCTTATCACTCCACGTTATCCAGAGTTTTACATACCACCCCTTACCCCTCAATCAATGAAATGATTTGGACACTATCTTGCTTTTCCATATCACCCAGTGATTTACACACTGTCCCTTATCTCTCTGCATGAAGCTGTGATTACACACTGTCCCTTACTCCCCCAACATTAGCAAGTGACTCACATGCTGACTCAACCCCTCCCCATTATGCTGTGATTAAGCTCTGTCCCTTAACCTTTCAAATCACCAGTGATTGACTTGCTGTCTTTTTTTTAAACACTCGTGGGATGAGGGTGTCACTGGTCAGACAGCATTTATTGCCCATCCCTAATTGCCCAGAGTCAATCACATTGCTTTGGGTCTGAAGTCACATGTAGGCCAGACCAGTAAAGGATGGCAGCTTCCTTCTCTATGGGACATTAGTGAACCAGATGGGTTTTTCCCAACAATCGACAATGGATTCACAGTCATCATTAAATTCTTAATTCCAGATATTTATTGAATTTAAATTGCACCATCAGCTGTGGTGGGATTTGGACCTGGGCCCCCAGAATACTATCTGGGTCGCTGGATTAGCAGTCCAACAATAATACCACTAGGCTGTTGCCTCCCCCTCCACGATATGCTGTGACTTACACACTGCTCCTTGCTCTTTGACATGACCCAGTGATTTCCACACTGCATATTGTGGAAGTCTAAGAAACAGTCATTCCTCTTCGTCCCTTCAACCCAATATTGCTCACTGGTGTGCGCACTGTCTTCAGAGATCTTGCTAAAACTGTATAGGCACTAATGAGATCACATCTGGAATATTGTGAAGGACATTGGTGCCAGTATCTAAGGAAAGATTGGAGGCAGTCCTGAGAATGTTCGCAAGGTTGGGACTGAGTGTGGAGGGCTGTTTTACAAGGAGATGTTGATTTGACTGTGCCTGGATTTGTTAGAGTTTAGGAGAATGAGAAGTGACCTTATTGAAATATACAAGACTCTTGTGAGGCTTGACAGGGAAGATGTGAGAGGTGGTTTCCCCTTGTGGGAGAGTCTCGGACCAGAGGGTGGAATCTCCGAATAAGGGGTCCCCCGTCTCAGACAGAAATGAGGAGCAATTTCTTGTTACGGAGGGTAGTGAATCTGTGGAATTCCTCATTGTAGAGGACTGTTGTGGTTGGGTCATGAAGTACATTTAGACAGACAGATTTTTAATTGAAAGAATTGAGGGTTATGGGAAAAGGCACAAAAGTGAAGCTGAAGATGATCACTTCAGGCACACTCATTGAATGGGCTGAATAACCTACTTCTGCTCCTACTTCATGGTCTTATGCTAGTTTATACACTCTTTCCTATGGACATAACTATTTCAAACAGTCCCTGCCCATTTGTATTCTATCCCTTAGACCTTCCAGGTGACCCAGTCATTAGTAGAGTGTCCATTACACTTCCCCTTCCATATTTATACATGAGTTTTTATAAGTAGAGGTGGATGTACTTTCCTGTTTCAACACCGACTGCTACCCCTACAGCTAGGGACTGTATTCTGTGCTGTCTCTGCCCTGGGAGTATTTGGTGCAGACAGTGTGGGGAGAGCTTCACTCTGTATCTAGCCCCATGCTGTCCCTGTGCTGGGAGTGTTTGATGAAGGGGACAGTGTAGAGAGAGCTTTACTCTGTATTGAAGCCCTGTCCTCGAGTGCTGGATGGAGACAGTGTAGAGGGAGCTTCACTTTGTATCTAACCCTGTGCTGCGAGTGTTTGATGGGGGTGCAGTGTAGAGGCAGTTTTAGTTTCTGTTTAAAAGCGTAGAGCGGGTTTAACTCTCTCAATCCTTGACTGTAGTTTTGAAGTGTTTGGTGTGTCGACAGATGTGCGCAGTTTTCACACGTCATACCTTGACCAGCCGGGTTTTGTTTCCTGTCTCTTGCAGATATCTGGTCAGCTGGTTGTGTGCTTGCAGAGCTCCTTCTCGGACAGCCCATTTTCCCTGGCGATAGTGGAGTGGACCAGCTGGTAGAGATCATTAAGGTGAGCAAACTGTTCCTGCTCAATGTGGAGGGTGGCCGAGGGTGATGATTGCTGATTGTGGTTGGTATCTATCTCTTTCTTTCTAACCAAACCCTCTTTTTCTTTTGCTTTCTTCC
The DNA here is from genome assembly GCF_030684315.1 of Stegostoma tigrinum. Lineage (NCBI taxonomy): Eukaryota > Metazoa > Chordata > Chondrichthyes > Orectolobiformes > Stegostomatidae > Stegostoma > Stegostoma tigrinum. The sequence goes on from NC_081394.1 coordinate 15,817,213, forward strand.
ACTTGCATGCTCTCCCGTGCCCTCTTCCCTGTGTTCTCTCTCCCTCACTCTCTTTTCCTTTCTCCTCCCGTTGCCTCTTCCTGCTGGCTGTCCTGCTTTCTCTGCTCTCCACCACATGTGTATAAACTTTCTGCTCTCCCTCTCACACACAGTTTCTCACGCTCTCCCCCGCCTGCGCTGTTGCTGTCCCTGCCCCCCCGCCGTCTCTCTCTCTCTCTGAACACCCCTCTACTGGGGCAAGATTTGCCCAGCTGAAATGACCACTCCTGTTGGTTACATATAGCCTAGCCCCTGGTCACTCACATGATGCTGTGTATCTATTATAAAGGTGCTGGACCCTGAGCCAGATATTGAGCCATTCAAACCCCACATCCACCCTGAGTTCCACAGCAACACGATGGTGATATCACTGCCTCCCATAGCCATCACATTGCCCTGCATTACCACCACCTTACTGCTATCTCCCACGATGTCTTCCTCCAACCCCCCAACCCTGTTTGCTCACCCCGCCCTGCCATTTCCTTGTTTTCCCCACTCCCCCACCTTCTTCCTGTTTCCCTCACTCCATCCCGCCCCTCCCCATTTCCTTCACGGCCCCCGCCTGCTCTTCCCCCTATGCACACACTATCAGAATGATGATATGTGGTTCCTGGGGTTGTGCTGTGTTGAGTGTATCCTCTATTGGTCTTCCCTGGCAGGTCCTGGGGACTCCCACGCGAGAACAGATCCGGGAAATGAATCCTAACTACACAGAGTTCAAATTCCCACAGATAAAGGCCCATCCCTGGACAAAGGTGAGTGCCAGCCTCCTCAGACTGTCAGAGTAAAACCCGGCTCATGTGAAACCCGGAAACAGCATTAACATCCCAACTGCTGGCACGGGACCCAGATACTGTTACCTGTCACGTTTCACCTGATTGAATCATATAATTTACTGCACCATCTCCCACCAGCCCCTCACCCCACCACTCCCTCACCGTGTCCCGTTTTGACAAACACTGCCCCCCCCGCAAATGCCCATGTCCCAATTAGCAGTGTTACCCCCACCCCATGTTCCATTTAACACACCATCAACCCCCTTCCCCGTGTCCCATTCAACATAGCCCCCCCACCCATGTCCCGTTTGACACACTGTCAACCCCCCCACCCCCCGTGTCCCATTCGGCGCTCTGTCACCCCCGCCCCACCGTGTCCCATTGGCACGCTGTCAACCCCCCCCTCCCACCCTGCTGTGTCCCATTTGACACACTGTCACACCCCCCTCCCTGTGTCCATTTATATGCACGCTGTCTCTTCTCCCCCACCCCCTGCCCACTGTGGCCCATTTCACACGCACTGTCTTCCCCCCTCCCTATGTTCCATCTGGTGCACCCTCTCCCTACTTTCTACCGCCCACACCCCAATTGACCACCCTGCCCAGTCCCCGTCCATGCCCCCCGCATGATGCTGTGTTTTCACTGATTTGTTGCTGTTGGTGTGTTGTGATTGTGTGGAATGACAGTGTTTGTTCTGAGGCAGGTGTTTAAGGCCCGCACTCCGCCTGAAGCCATTTCCCTGTGTAGCCGACTGTTGGAGTACTCACCTGCCCTACGACTGTCACCACTTGAATCCTGTGCACACCCATTCTTCGATGAGCTGCGCGACTCCTCGACACGGCTGCCCAATGGCCGAGAGCTTCCAGAGCTTTTCAACTTCACCCCAGTTGGTGAGTGACAGCAGGCACTGCCCACTAACCCCGCAGCTTCAGATGTGATTGATTCGGCTCTGTCCTGGCCTGTGCTGTCTGTTGGCGGCTCACACTGCCTGGATCTCTCACATCCACATCAGTGCTGCCTGAAGGTTCGCCTCCGGAGTTGGGTTTTATGCAGGTTACGTGAGGGAAGGACACTGAGATTTACAGAGGGAGCTCCAGAACTGTTGGACTGCTGCAGGTTAGAGAGAGCATGGGTGTAGGGGGATGGAGGAGGTTACAGAGATAGGGACGGGGTGTAGGAGGATGGAGGGGGTTACAGCGATAGGGAGGGGGTATAGGGGATGGAGGTGGTTACAGAGATGGGGAGGGCGTGTAGGGGATGGAGGAGGTTACGGGGATAGGGAGCGGGTGTAGGGGCTGGAGGAGGTTACGAAGACGGGGAGCGGGTGTAGGGGCTGGAGGAGGTTACGGAGACGGGGAGCGGGTGTAGGGGCTGGAGGAGGTTACGGAGGAAGGGGGAAGATTTACCCTCTCTGCTGCTGTCTGGTGCCTTCACTTGGTCTTTTGGATCTGTTTTCCTCCCTCTGCAACCTTCCTCTCACTCTCAGTCCATCTATGTTTTTAGATTTAGGAATCGGGATGCCCCAGGTTCCTCGGGTTCGCAGTAATGTTTTGGTGTAAAAGTCTCGGCTTGTTTCTGACATCTGAAGGGAGTGTGGATTGGTTCAGACTATTTACTGGAGTTCAGACCGGTGGGGAGGGATTTCGAGGAAACCTGTGAAATCCTTGCAGAGCTAGACTGGATAAACACAGAAAAGATGTTCCTGATGACAGAGCAGTTCAGAACCAGGTGATCAGAGTGTAAAGGTACAGGCTTGGCCATTTTGTAACATGATGAGGCAGAATATCTTCCCCCTGAGATTGGGGAGCCTGTTGAATTCTCTGTCGCAGCAAGTGTCTGAGGCTAAAACATTGACTAGTTTTAAGAAGGAATTAGATCTTATTCTACAGGGTAAAAGGATTGAAGGATATGGGGGTGAAAGCGGGCACAGGGCACTCAGTTGGATGATTCGACATGATCCTATTAAATGACATGGTGAAAGGGCCGAATGGCCTATGCCTGCTGTTTTCTCATTCTTATGTGAATAGGGAAAGCATCCAGTCTGTGGCATGTGGAAGCAGTTTTCTCCTGAAGGTTGGACCGATTGGTGACTGATCCCTGCTGTGTGGGGTTGTGGTTGGGGGTGAAGTGGGGTAACATTCCCACACGCTGACTGACTGTTGTCTTCTTTCCCGAGGCTGTCATTTCTCTGCTTGACATCTGATTCTCCTCTTGGGCAATGACCTGGCTATCTCTCACTCTCAAAGTTGGGGGTCGGGGGGGGCGCTTCTCACTGTGTCAGCTCAGTCCTTGGGCATTCAGTTCAGGCTGTAGCAGCCCCTGTTTCAGAGTTCGAGATTTCCAGTCTGTCAACACTCCCTCACGCGCACACATCCAACCCTGCTAGTCCCACAGTCATCATCAAACGTGCCAAACTATTCAAAGTCTCCATTTTACCTGACTGCAAACACAAACTGGTGGTTACTTTGTTCATGAATAACCAAAATTTATGGTATACTGGACAGTGAAGAAGGTTATCTGTGATTGCAAAGACATCTTGATCAGCTGGGTCGCTAGGCTGAAGAGTGGTGGATGCAGTTTAAGTGCATTTTGGCAAAACAAACAAGGGCAGGACTTGTTCAACGAAAAGTAGGGCCTTGGCTGTTGTAGAACAGAGAGACCTAAGGGGTGCAGGTACCTAATGCTGTGAAGTTTGCGCCACCCAAGTGGCCACCCAAGTGGACAGGGTTGTTAAGAAAGCATATGGTGTTTTGGCTTTCATTAACAGGGGGATTGAGTTTAAGAGTCGTGAGATCTTGTTGCAGCTCTATAAAACTTTGGTTAGACCGCACTTGGAATACTGCGTCCAGTTCTGGGCGCCCTATTATAGGAAAGATGTGGATGCTTTGGAGAGGGTTCAGAGGAGGTTTACCAGGATGCTGCCTGGACTGGAGGGCTTATCTTATGAAGAGAGGTTGACTGAGCTCGGTCTCTTTTCATTGGAGAAAAGGAGGAGGAGAGGGGACCTAATTGAGGTATACAAGATAATGAGAGGCATAGATAGAGTCGATAGCCAGAGACTATTTCCCAGGGCAGAAATGGCTAGCACGAGGGGTCATAGTTTTAAGCTGGTTGGTGGAAAGTATAGAGGGGATGTCAGAGGCAGGTTCTTTACGCAGAGAGTTGTGAGAGCATGGAATGCGTTGCCAGCAGCAGTTGTGGAAGCAAGGTCATTGGGGTCATTTAAGAGACTGCTGGACATGCATATGGTCACAGAAATTTGAGGGTGCATCCATGAGGATCAATGGTCGGCACAACATTGTGGGCTGAAGGGCCTGTTCTGTGCTGTACTGTTCTATGTTCTATGTTCTATGTAGACAGGGTGGCTAAGAAGGGCCCCTGGACCTGAAATGTTAACTCTGATTTTGTTTTTAACTTCTGCCAGACCTGCTGAGCTTTTCCAGCAACTTCTGTTTTTGTTGTGGTTAAGAAGGTGTTTAGCAGCTTGCCTTCTAGGCCGGCATGGTCACTCAATGGTTAGCACTGCTGCCTCACGGCGCCAGGGACCCAGGTTTGATTCCACCCTCGGGCGACTGTCTGTGTGGAGTTTGCACATTCTCCCTGGGTCTGTGTGGATTTCCTCCGGGTGCTTTGGTTTCCTCCCACAGTCCAAAGATGTGCAGGCCAGGTGACTTGGCCTTGCTAAATTGCCCGTAGTGCTCAGGGATGTGTAGATTGGGTGGATGGGTATTGGTGGGATGCTCTGCGAGTTGGTGTGGACTTGTTGGGCCAAAGGACCTGTTCCCACACTGTAGGGATTCTATGAACTACACAGACCTTCGTGTGTAGGGTCAATAAACGTGGAGCTGAAAAAGCACAGCAGGTCAGACAGCATCTGAGGAGCTCGAAAGTCAAGGTTTCGGGCAGAGAACCTTCGTCAGGTGTCATCCACAAACTTACTAACCACCAACTTGTATTTGCAGGTGGGTAAATGGTGACTTTGAAAAGTTTGACAAAATCTTTTCCCGTTTGATGACGACTATGGGGATAGTGGGGCTGGATTTCTGGTGCTGTGTTTGTGAATACTGGGGTTGGGGTGTTAAATGTTGAGGTTGTACAGCACATTGGTGAAGCCTCTTCTGGAGTATTGTGACCAGTTCTGGTCACCTAGTATAGAAAGGATACTATTAATCTGGAGAATGTTCAGACAAGATTTACCAGGATGTTGCTAGGAAGGGAGGTTTTGAGTTATAGGGAAAAGCTGAATAGACTGAGACATTTTTCACTGGAGCGCAGGAGGTTGAGGATAGAAGTTTATATAACCTTGAGGGTTGTAGATAAAGTGAATAGCAGGTGTCTATTCCCTAGTGTGGGGAATTGAAGACTATGGCGCATAATTTTTTTCTCCTCTCAGCTTAAAAATAACGAAGACATGAGGGGCAACTTTTTGCACAGTGGCTCATGTGTGGAATGAACTTTGAGAGGAAGTTGTGGATGTAGGTACGGTTACAATGTTTAGACATTTGGATAAGTACATGAATAGGAAAGGTTGGAGGGATATAGACCAAGTGCAGGCAGGCGGGATTGGAGTTTAGTTTAATTTGGGATTATGACTGGTTGGGCTGAAGGGTCTGTTTCTGTGCTGTATGACTGTGTGACTTAAGTTAGGAAAAAAGCACTCACCGGGTCTCCATCCTTAACAGGGAACCTGTTTGTTACAGATTACCTCTAACCAATGACAATTGGACAATATGAATTGCAGACCTATACTTCTACAACTTATACTCAATTCCTTCTTAAATTCCTGCTGTCACAAAGATGGATTAGACTTGAATGTTAAGGGTGGAAAAGAATGATCGAGGATCTGGTGATGTGTGATGAGGCAGATGCTAAATGATTGGAGGGTACAATATCACTTGGAGAACAGTGGCCATAATGTGTTAAGTTGCCAGTGTTGGACTGGAGTGGCCGAAGTCGCACGATACCAGGTTATAGTTGAACAGGTTTATTTGAAATCACACAAGCTTTTGGAGTGTAGCTCCTTCACTGCACCTGACGAAGGGACTGCCTCTGAAAGCTTCTGTAATTTCAGCTAAACCTGTCAGACAATAACCTGGTGTTGTGTGAATTCTGACAGTGACCGTAATACGGTAGAGTTTAGCATTGGGTTTGAGTGTGAGACCTAAAGTGTAAACAATTGTGCTAAACATAGGCAATGATACTTAACAAAGGAATGAAGGAAGAGCTGGCTGGAATTTAGCAACAAAGATGGTTGAGGACAAGTGGCAGACATTTAAGAAAATAGTTGTTGGCTCACAATTAAAATCTATCTCAATGAGGAAGGATTCTAGGAAAAGGATATAGCAACCGTAGTTAACTGGGGAAGTTAAGGAAAGTGTCAAATTGAAAAGGAAACAAACAATGTAGCACAGATTAAAGATAAGTAGGATAAGGCAAGTTCTAAAAGCAAACAAAAGATGAAAATAATTTGGAGAACATAACCTTTGATGGTAAACATGCAAGTAGAATTAAGATGGGCAGCAAGAGCTTCTTTAAATATATGTAAAGGAAAAGAGAGTGGCTAAAGTAAACATAGGCTTTTGTTGTGGACCAGACCAAACCCCCTCAAAATATATTTCAAAGATAGCCTAGATCCTAACTTTTACTTATTTTAAAAGCAGGTTTTAGGTGGTGCATTCCAAATGCAATTTGATTAGTCCCACTACCAGATTTGAAGCAAAATGCATTTTATTCATATAGTATAATTAAAAATACAACAAAAGAAAGAAGAAATTGGAATAGTTTAACTCTATTGGAAAACTTAACAGAAAAATAAATTATTTAACAACTAAACAGTAACTGTTCCAATATACTAATATCCCATAAACACACCATTGGCAAAAGGCAACTTGAGGAAAACACATTGTGCCTCACATGCAATTCTAGCAGCAGGAGAAGCCCTAGATTTCACCGGTAACTGAGAGGGGAAAAACAACTTCCATGTACAGCTTCAAGATCCCAGCAGCTGCTACTGAAAAAATAAAGCTAAAACTCCTGGTTTTGTGGGAGCTTGCTCCTTCCATTCAGGCTGCTTCTATTTTGAAAACAATAGAAACAAGCCCCAAGCCCTCAGCAGCTGTTTACTTTATGGGCTTTTAAGTCAGGATGGCATCTCTGCCTTAAAACCTTCCCGCAGAAAAAAAAGGACAAAATACACACCTTAAAGCCGTAGTACCATAACCTTTAGAGAACTAGGCAGAGGATAAAATAATACAGAACCAGGAAAAGACAGAGGAGTTGAATGAATACTTTGCATCGGTTTTCACAGTAGAAGACACTAATAGCATTCAAAAAGTTCTAAATAATCAAGGGGCAAGAAAGGGAGAGGAATAGTTCATAGTTCCTTGAAAGTGGAGTCGCAGGTAGACAGGGCGGTGAAGGTGGTGTTTGGGACGCTTGCTTTTATTGGTCAGTGCGTTGAGTATAGGATTTGGGAGGGTCATGTTGCGGCTGTACAGGGCATTAGTTAGGGCCACTTTTGGAATACTGTGTGCAATTCTGGTCTCCTTGCTACAGGAAGGATGTTGCGAAATGTGAAAGTGTTCAGAAAAAATTGACAAGGATGTTGCCAGGGCTGGAGGGTTGAGCTACAAGGAGAGGCTGAATAGGCTGGGGCTATTTTCCCTGGAGTGTTGGAGGCTGAGGGGTGATCTTATAGAGGTCTAAAAAATTATGAGGGACGTGGACACGGTGAATAGTCAAGATCCTGTCCCCAGGGCAGGGGAGTTCAAAACTAGAGGGGCATAGGTTTAAAGTGGGGGAGGGAGAGGGAGATTTAAAAAGGGGTCCAAGGGGCAAATTTTACACCCAGAGAGTGGTGAGTGTATGAGCTGCCAGAGGAAGTGGTGGAGGCTGGTGCAATTATAACATTTAAAAGGCAACTGGATGGGTATATGAGTAGGAAGGGTTTAGAGGGATAGGGGCCAAATGCTAGCAAATGAGACTAGATTAATTTAGGATATCTGACCGGCATGGACCAAAGGATCTGCTTCCATGCTGGACGTCTCTATGACTCCAAATAAATTGAATAACTGTGAGATTGTAGATATGCTCACTGAGCCGGTGCGTTCAGTTGCAGAAGCTTCTTCACCCTGCTGGGTAACATCATCAGTGTGTCTTTGGTGAAACACTGGTGTTCTGTCCCACTTGTTATTTATATGTCTCAGTGTGTTGGGTTGTTTGGTATCACTTCAGGTTCTGTTTTTCAGTAACTTGTACACAGGGTGTAGTTCAATGTGTCATTAATAAGGACACTATTATGAACTACTAGATCTGTGCCTCACAACCTACTTCACATTCGGCATCTACAAACAAATCAACGGAACACCAGTGGGATCCCCAATGTCAGGACTGATTGCAGAAGCGGTAATGCAAAAAGGTTAGAATGGACAGCGCTCCCCACTATACAACCCAAATTCTGGGTCCAATATGTAGATGACACGTTCATGACTATTAAATGCACAAAGCTAGACAAAACCCACCGACACATAAACAACATCCTCAGGCATTAAATTCACGAAAGGAGAGAAGAACAACCAACTATCCTTCCTGGACATAATAGCAGAAACAAAGGGGAACTCCAGGCTAGCATTTGTAGGAAGACCACACGTACGGATCAGATTCTCAATTACACTTGCAACCACCCCAACACCCACAAACTGAGCTGCATCGTGACACTATTAAATGAACTACAACACAATGCTGCAACCTGGAACTACACAGAGAAGAACAAGAGCACCTATACAGAGTCTTCGGAAAGAATGGATACCCGAAAAGTACAATCAGCCATTACCCCGAGGCATACCACAACAGGCAGGCACAACACAACCAGACTCTCTAATCACTGTACCGTACATCATTGACATATCAGAGATATGTCCAGACCACAAGACAACTCGGACCCCTAGGCGTCAGGGTAGCCCACAAACCAACAACCACCCTATGACAATGACTGATGAATGTAAAGGACCCCATGCCTAAAACCAGAAAAACTGGTGTAATATGCAAAATACCATGCAAGGACTGTGAGAAACATTACATAGGCCAAACTGGAAGAAAATTGCCTTGTGGATACACGAACACCAACCAGCCACAAAGAAAGACGACCAATTCTCACTTGTCTCACTGTACACGAACATCGAGGGACACGAATTTGACTGGGACAACACATCAATAATCATAGAAGCGAAACAGAGATGCGCCAGGGAATTCCAGGAGGCCTGATATTCGAAGCGGAACTCCGTCAACAAGCACGCTGAATTAGACCCTGTGTGCAAACTGCTGAGAAACAGAAGCAGGAATAATACCACCGACCCCAGCAAACCGAGGCTTATAAATAACAATCGGGACAGAACACTGACGCACTGGCCATGTTACTTAGCAGGGTGACAAACTGTCTGCACCCAAACCCACGGGCTTGGCGAGTAAGTCTGCGACCTCATCCACAACCTGAGCTACAAATCTCCTCGAAAATCAATAACTATCAGAAGCAAATAAATACAAGGGATGCTGACAGGAATTAAGAGTGAGAGCTCCCCTGGACCCGATCGTCAAATGTTAAGGAGAATAGCTACAGACATAGTGGATGCATATGCAGTAATCTTCCAAGCATCCAATGATCGGGGAAATGTGCGGGAGGATCAAGAACTGCCAAAATTTGTTACACTTTATTCAAAAAGGAAAGGTATCAAAAAGCAGGTAACTTTAGGCCACTTAGCTTCATGTCTGGTTTTGAGAAAACACTAGACTCTACTATGAAGGATATAAAAGCAGTGTATTTGGAAAATCATGATCTAATTGAGCAGAGTCAGCGCAGCTTCATGAAAGGGAAATCGTGTCTAATTCATTTGAGTTTTCAGGGAAGCCTGAATCACGATGGATGGAGGGTAACTGGTCGATGCATTTGTGTTTTAACTCCTGAGGAGGCATTCAACAAGGTAAAAAGGTTAAGTCATAAAGGTTCACACACTTGGCACGGTAGCACAGTGGTTAGCACTACAGCCTCATGGTGCCAGGGACCCGGGTTTGATCCCATCCTCAGGCAACTGTCTCTGTAGAGTTTGCAAATTCTCCCTGTGTCTGTGTGGGTTTCCTCCGGGTGCTCCAGTTTCCTCCCACAGTCAGAAGATGTGCAGGCTGGGTGGATTGGCTATGCTAAATTGCCCATAGTGTTCAGGGATGTGCAGACTGGCAGGATCACATGGATATAGAGACTGGCATTGGAGGCAATCCAGAGAGCGTTCTCAATACTGATCCTGGGCATAGGAGTGACTGTCTTATTAGAGGAGGTTGAGCAGACAGACTCTGTACTCAGTTTTAGAAGAAATGAAATGAGAGGTGACCTACTGAAACATACAAGATTCTTACAGGATTTGACAGGATGGATACAGGGTGATAATTTCTCCTTGTGGGAGAGTCTAGCACCAGGTAATATCACCTCAATAAGTTTTTCGCCCATTTCGACTGAGATGAAGAGGAATTTCTTCTTCCAGATGGTAGTGAATTTGTGGGGTTCCTTACTGTGAAAGGCTGGTGAGGCTGGGCCATTAAAGTGTATTCAGCGGTGAGATAGATTTTTCATCAGGAAGGGAAACAAGGGTTATGGGGAAAACGCAGGAAAGAATAATCAGATCAGTCTCGATCTTGTTGAATGGTGGAGCAGAAGCAATGGGCTGAATGGCCTAGTTTCGCTGCAGTGTTTCATGTGCTTTTGGCAACACAGCTTGATGGCACTGGTCTAGAGGTCAGTTGATTGCCTTGTTTCTCTTCCTATCAATTCCTACCTGCCTTTCACACTTTGAGCATTATTTGTCTCAATGCCTTCAAAGGCTTGTAATTCCTCCTTCAGTCAGCATTTTGCAGAGATTGAGTGGAAAACGGTGAGCTGTTAGCAGAGACATTCCAAGTACTTGTACACAGGAGAAAGTGTGAGACCTTTCAACGCTCTTACTTCTGCAGGCTCAACGGTTTTCCGTCCCATCATGGTCTTGTCGTCAGGAGCCAATCAGAAACCTGTTACTGGGCAGTTTCTCTTTAGTCCAGAGCCTATTGTCTCTGCAGTTTCACAGTGTTTCAGGAAGCGTGCAACATTGTACACAGCTCACAGTGTGCTCCAACTGCTGCCATCACTTTGCACAGCCCCAGTGGTTTAAAACAACTGCTTTCTTTTCATTTGGGCTGTAGACCAAAACTCCAGGAACTAAAAAGATCTGGTCTTTCCAGGTCTTTTTTTTAATCCTGCCTTGGCCATCCTTCCCTAGAATTGCTTATGCCTTTGCACTGAAAAGATGAATGCTACAGCAGCTACTAAAAAGCTGGACACTGGTTTATTCAGGTCCCTGATTTCTTTGACACTCACCCTCCCCCTCTCTCTCTCCCTGTGTGTTTCTTGCTCTCACTGCCTCTTGCCCCCTCTCTGTCTCCTAGCCCCCTTCTCTGCCCTGGCAATTCTGTCCCCCTGCTCCCCTTTCTGTTTGTATGTTTCTTGCTTGTCTCTTTGCCTTTTTTGTGATTATCTTAATGATAATTCTGTTTTTTTCACATTTTATTTCATTGTAGAGGAGGATGGAGACAATAGCAAGGCATCGACAAGTGGCCTGTCAAATTCTTCCTGAAGGGATCGACTCCACTGCTCAGTGACAGCCCCGACCTTCCCCCTTTCTCAGTCAGCACAGTCCCTCATTCCACTCATTTCTCTGCCCCCTTCCCCATTAGCCCTCAGCCCCAACCCTTCCTCCCTGTCTTCCCTCCTGCCTTCCCTCTAGCTCCCCCTCATTCTCCCTTCTCCGCTCTCTGCCCCACTCACCCACCTCCTTCCACCCATTTACCCTCTCCCTCCTCCCCCATCCCCATGCCCCCTTCCCTTCTCCCCTTCCCTGTCTCTCTCCCCCCGCCCCCAACCAGCCTCCTGTTCCACCGAATACGCTGTGATTACATCCTTCATATTAAAGTATAGCATTGCCTGCATTTTCTCACTTGTACACCTACCTCCCTCACCTCCCACCTTTCTCCCCCTCTCCCATTTCTGTCAGCCCCTCTTTCCTGTCGCCTAACTGTCTCTCTTCATACACTTCCCTCTCTGACTCCCACACCTAGCCCCCGCCCCCTCTCCACCACTGTGTCTCTGTCTCTCCCACCCCCACTCTTCTCTCTCCCACACTCACTCTCTCTCCCCCCCACCCCCACTCTCTCTCCCCCCCCACCCCCACTCTCTCTCCCCCCCCACCCCCACTCTCTCTCTCCCCCCCCACCCCCACTCTCTCTCTCCCCCCCCACCCCCACTCTCTCTCTCCCCCCCACCCCCACTCTCTCTCTCCCCCCCCACCCCCACTCTCTCTCCCCCCCACCCCCACTCTCTCCCCCCTCACCCCCACTCTCTCTCCCCCCCCCACCCCCACTCTCTCTCTCTCCCCACCCCCCACTCACTCTCTCTCCCCACCCCCCACTCTCTCTCCCCCCACCCCCCCACTCTCTCTCCCCCCCCCACTCTCTCTTCCCCCCACCCCCCCACTCTCTCTTCCCCCCCACCCCCACTCTCCCAACACCTCATACACTCTCTCTCCGTCTCCCATCCCCGTGACCCCCCCCACCCATCCCTCTCCCCGCGAGCCCCCTCTCTCCCCCTCCTCTTTCTCCCCCTCCTCTTTCTCCCCCTCCTCTTTCTCCCCCTCCTCTTTCTCCCCCTCCTCTTTCTCCCCACCAATGTCTTTTCCTACCCCTCCTCCTGTTTCTCCCACACTCTACTGCTCTCACCCACTCCTTCCTGCAATCTCTTCCTTCAGAGCTCTTCTCCTCCCCCGCCCCCGGTCTCTTCCTCCTCTCCCCCCCACCCCGGTCTCTTCCTCCTCTCTTCCCCCCCCCCCCCGTCTCTTCCTCCTCTCTCTCCCCCCCCCATCTCTTCCTCTCCCCCCCGTCTCTTCCTCCTCTCTCCCCCCCGTCTCTTCCTCCTCTCTCCCCCCGTCTCTTCCTCCTCTCTCCCCCCCGTCTCTTCCTCCTCTCTCTCTCCCCCCGTCTCTTCCTCCTCTCTCCCCCCGTCTCTTCCTCCTCTCTCCCCCCCCGTCTCTTCCTCCTCTCTCTCCCCCCCCGTCTCTTCCTCCTCTCTCCCCCCCCCCGTCTCTTCCTCCTCTCTCCCCCCCCCGTCTCTTCCTCCTCTCTCCCCCCCCCCCGTCTCTTCCTCCTCTCTCCCCCCCCCGTCTCTTCCTCCTCTCTCCCCCCCCCGTCTCTTCCTCCTCTCTCCCCCCCCGTCTCTTCCTCCTCTCTCCCCCCCCGTCTCTTCCTCCTCTCTCCCCCCCCGTCTCTTCCTCCTCTCTCCCCCCCCCCGTCTCTTCCTCCTCTCTCCCCCCCCCCCGTCTCTTCCTCCTCTCTCCCCCCCCCCCGTCTCTTCCTCCTCTCTCCCCCCCTGTCTCTTCCTCCTCTCTCCCCCCCCCGTCTCTTCCTCCTCTCTCCCCCCCCCCGTCTCTTCCTCCTCTCTCCCCCCCCGTCTCTTCCTCCTCTCTCCCCCCCCGTCTCTTCCTCCTCTCTCCCCCCCCCGTCTCTTCCTCCTCTCTCCCCCCCCCCGTCTCTTCCTCCTCTCTCCCCCCCCGTCTCTTCCTCCTCTCTCCCCCCCCCGTCTCTTCCTCCTCTCTCCCCCCCCCGTCTCTTCCTCCTCTCTCCCCCCCCCGTCTCTTCCTCCTCTCTCCCCCCCCCCGTCTCTTCCTCCTCTCTCCCCCCCTGTCTCTTCCTCCTCTCTCTCCCCCCCCGTCTCTTCCTCCTCTCCGCCCCCCGCCTCTTTCTCCCACTCTTTCCCCCAATCGTTCCCCCTCCTGCTCTCTCCCTGTGCCTCACCAATGACCTGCCGCTGAGCCTGAAATGCCGATGGGATCCAGCCGGTCTGTCTGTGACCCGAGCCTGTCTGTGTGGAGTTTCTGTTTGTGCCTCTCCTTCAATGACCACGGGTTATTGCTGGGTTACTTTGCTGGTCAGTCATCCCACACAGCTGTTGTTTTATTTGTCTAACATTTTAAATAAATCCAGATGGAGGTTTTTTTAAAAAAAAGGGACACCTTGCTGCCTGTGCCATTCTGGTCTCTCCTGGGTCAGGCCTGAGTGGAGGAGGTGAGCCTTTCTTATTGATGGAGATCTGCTCTCTTGCACTGCCACCCTCTAACCCTTCAGCAGCCTTTGCCCGTGTCCAGGCTGGGGTTTGTGGTGGGTGGAGGATAAGCCAAAGTAGTTGTTGGGTCGAGGGGATTAATAGGGGTGCAGAGGGGCTTAGCGGTGGGATTTTATAGGCACAGCCTGGAGGCCCATGTGTTTCACAGTGAAGCTGACTGTAGGCCTCAGGCTCCCCGTGGAGCCAGAGTTCCTGGGATCAGTAACCCAGACCGAGTTTGAGTCCCACCTCTGGCCGATCGCCAAAAATTACCTCCTCGCGGCGTCCTTTTAAGGCTGAGATATAGATCCAGCAGCCAGGAGAATTGAGAGTTGGTTGCAGGCGTGTTGGGTAACATGACCATGAGGAATGTCACAGCAGCCATGATCCTGTTGAACAGCAGAGCTGGCTCATGGGGCTGAATGGCCTGCTTCTCCTGTTTCTGATGGAGAGTCAGAAGGCCATTGGAAATGATGCTTGAAGATGACCGGAATGCTGTGGGGCCTCTGGAGACGTATGGATTTTCCGGGCTGCTGGCTAATGGGTTGTGGCTCACTGATCTGTCACATTCCGTTCTTGGGGATTCCCAGCATTTACCAGCCTTGGTGACAGAGCCACGAGCTGTTAGCGCGTGGTAGCAATATTTGACATCTTGAGGCTATCATTGAATGTGGTTCCTGTCACGTGAACAGTTTTGGTTAGTGCTGTCTCTTCAGCAATGTCCTGCTCCCGCTTCCTGGGAACAGCCGGTATCACCAGCGCAGGCATCAACACTGGCCACCTCATACTGCCAACATGGACAACAGTAACAGTACAGGAGCAGGCCCTCCAGCCCACCCAGGCTGCACCACCACGTGTTGCTTTTCTAAATTTAAAAAAAAGGGCCTCCTTCCCTCCATTCCCTGCCGCTTTATGAGCCTGTCAAGATGCCTCTTAAATGTTGCTACTGTATCTGTGTCCACCACCACCTATGGCAGCACCTTCCGGGCATTTACTGCCCTCTGATGTCATTTTAAAAAAAAACTTGAGTCTTACATCTCCTTTTAAATTTCACCATGTGTCCCCTATTAATTGACATTTCTACGCTGGGAAAAGGACTCTGCCTGTCGTTCTCTCCTCACCTCTCATGACTTTAGCAACTCTCTGCCCCTGATAGATTTACAAATGGATCAGAGGAACAGCATCCCATGCTTCCCTTTTCTCTAAATATTCCAGAATAACTCTGCCTGTGTGCGTGAGACTGTCTGACTGCCTGGGCCAGGGACTGCGTCTGTATCTGTTTTTTTCAGTGAGGACCCCCCAGGATGTTACAGTGGGAGTCCTAGAGAGCCTTTTGGCACTAAGTGAGGAAAAGGACAGACCCAGTTGTTCTTCCTCCCCCCCCCCCCCCCCCCCACTCCCCCAGCAGAAACTGAACCTTTACTTGTGCCTACTGTGAGAGGCTATGAGTATCAGAGTCCTGTACAGCCAGCACCCAGCACCAACCTCATTCCCATCTTCACAGAATAATGCTGAAGGAGTTTGGTCACAATGAACAAGTTGTAAAAGAAAACAAAAATAATGCATTTGCGTGTCAAGAGAGCAATGAGGGTTTAGGACAGGAAATGAGTCAATGAACGGTATCATGAATTGAAGTTGGTGCGGAGGGTGAGAAATGAAGCAGATAAATAACGTGTTTTAAGCTCTTCGCCCTTAAATCCGTGACCTTTCTCTGGCTCCACACTGCAGTGCTCAATTGAAGCAGGAATAATCCCCCATAACTGCCCCCCCACCCCCCCCATTTTCTTCTGGGTGAGATATTGCAGATTCAGATGCAGCTTTGTCATTTCAGAGCTTGCGTTCTAATCTGTAGGTGCAATGGGATTTAGTTTTTCCCGGTTCTGTGATAACTGGACCTAACTTTTCTTGTTTAACGAGGTCAGAAAGTCACTTTCATCATTTGAGTCCGAAACAGCATTTGCAAGAATTCGTGTGATTTCTTCTCAGTGAAAAGCGAGCCACCTCGGGCAGTAATTTGCAAAATTCCTGACTTTAGCTTTGCAAACCCCACCCCAACCCAACCCAACAGATGGAGTGGGAGTCTGAAAGGAGTCCATGTAGGGGTGGGGAACAGGCCTATAACAACTCGGGTCCTGCAGGCATTAACTGCCTGGGCTAGGGAAAAGTCAGAGAGCGAGAGCTGTGCAGTAGCAGAAATGTGCAGAAGAGGAAGGTGACTATCAGGGTTGAGTTTGCTTTATGGGGTTGTGAGAAGATGCAATTTTAGGAAGGATTATTACTCCCATATCAAACTTTTTCTTTATTCATTCACGGGCTGAGGGTATCGCTGGCCTAGCAGCATTTATTGCCCATTTCTAATTGCCCAGAGTCAATCACATTGCTGTGGGTCCAGAGTCACATGTAAGCCAGACCAGATAAGGATGGCAGATTTCCCTTCCCTAAGGGGTATTAGTGACTCTTCCCAGACCCGAAACATTAATGCTTTGATTGTTTTTCTTTACAGATATTGCCAGACCTGCTGAGCTTTTCCAGCAACTTCTGTTTTTATTCTCGTTTTTCAAGTCAGGTTCCACGCTAGCTAAGATTATAATGTGTGTATCCCTGTGCTGGCTTATGCTTGTACTCTGTGCTTCACAAGGCAGTTAGTCAACAAAGCTTGAGGCACCAACTCTCCAAAGCAAAGTCAGCACAGTTGTCCAAAACCTTTGCCATATGTATGGGTATTAAGAGGGGAGAGAGTGAGGCAGGGTCACTTAGAAAGTGCCAAAGCTGACCGCATAGCCTATAAAATCGGAGTGCTTGAATTGTGGGGCACTTAACTCACTCATAGAACTGGTATGTCAGTACGTTATTTTTGCTATGTGAGGTCCTGCTCCTGCCAGTCACCAAAAATGACTATTTAGACCTATTAGAGCAATTGTTATTTGTCTTTTAGTCAGGCCACATCCCTCATTGTCCTCATCCTACTCCCTTTTTTATTGAGTTCAAATCCCAACATTTGCCATGGCAAGATTTGAAAGCTGGGTCCCCCTGAACCTCTCCCAGGGGTTTAGTGGAATAGTGATAATAACCACAAGGTCATCAGCTCCCCACTATCTTCCCACAGATGAAAGTGAGTGATGTTTGAGAGACTCGGTGTGATTAAGGTGCCTGCAATAACCTCTCACTTCCCAAGTGCTGTTGGCAGTAAATTCAGAAATTGCTGAGTGTGGAGTAAGGGTTCATTTTTGACTACAGTCTCCATTATAGCACTGTCCTACTGCTCCCTTTCTAGTTTAGTAATATCCTTCCTGTAGTAGGGTAACCAGAACTGCGCACAGTACACCAATACAGTGCCCCTGCACACTGTTTGTGTTGAAATGCCTGATTGAATCTGCCTTCACCATGTTTCCAACCAGTGCATTTCAGACCCTAACTACTCGTGTGAAACAAGTGTTCTTTTCCCCCTTGCATCTTTTGTGCTTCATGCAAACGGCACTTTAAATCTGTCTCCTGTCATTTTTGGAGGGCAGTTTCTCCTGCTCTCCTCTAATGGCTTTGCAAACCTTTCCTTGCTATCCTCTCAGCTGCCTGCACTCTGCGGAGAACAATCCCAGCGCCGCACCCCGCCCCCATCTATTCCCATGACTGAAGTTTCTCCAGCCCAGAGCCTTTATTTCTGTGCATTCCTTTCAGTAAAGTCTGCATCCTTCCTAAAGTGTGTGGCACCCATACACTACTCCGGCTGAGATCTAGCAAGTGTCGTGTACAAGTTCAGCATCACTCCTCTGCTCTTGCATTCTATGCCCAGATTAGTAAATCCACTGTCGATCATGGCACTTCGGTTTTGTGGACCTATGTGATCCCATTTTTAAACCCCAGAACTACTTAAAATTAGGGACAGCTGGTAACTCAGTGGTGACTGTGTGGAATTTGCACATTCTCCCCATGTCTGTTTGGGTTTCCTCCGGGTGCTCTGGTTTCCTCCCACAGTCTCAAGGATGTGCAGGCTATGTGGTTTGGTCATGCTAAATTGCCCGTAGTGTTCAGGGATGTGCAAACTGAGTGGGTTAGCCACGGGAAATGTAGGGTAGCAGGGATAGGGTAGGGGGATGGGTCTCGGTGAGATGCTGTTTGAGGGGTGGTGTGGACTTGTGCCAAATGGCCTGCTTGCACATTGTAGGGCTTCTATGATTCTATAAGTTGGCTTAATGTTGAGGTTTACAGGACGTTGATGAATCCTGTTCTGGAGTAATGTGTCCAGTTCTGGTCACCCTGCTGTAGAGGAAGCGTATTAGTAAGCTGGAGGGAGGGTTCAGGGGAGATTAACAAGATGTTGCCAGGAACAGAGGGTTTGAGTGAGAGGGAGAGGCTGGATCAGCTGGGCTATTTTCACTTCAGCGTAGGAGGTTGAGGGGTGACCTTTTATAGAGTTTTATACAATCATAATGGGTATAGATAAGGTGCATGGCAGGTGTCTTTTCTGGAGGATGGGGATTTTGAGACAAAAGGATGTTTTTTTTTTAAAGTGAGGAGAAAGGTTTAAAAATGACACTGGGCAATTATTTTACAGAGTGGTTTCTGTACAGAATTAAAGCAGGTGGATGTGCGTACAGTTACAACATTTAAAAGGCTTCTGGATAAGGACATGAATAGGAAAGGTCTGGAGGGATATGGGCCAAGAGCAGGCAAGTGGGAGTAGTATGGTTTGGGATTATGGTCGGTATGGACTGGTTGGGCCGAAGGGTCTGTTTCTGTGCTGTAGGACCTCTAAGGTTACCCTCCTCCACTCCACTCACCCCCCTCAAGCAATGAAACCTGCATGATTAATCAACTTAACCGGCTCAGTAACTGGCTGTGAAGCATCGAAGTGACACATATGTTGTAAAGATGTGTGGGAGCTAATGATTCGCACTGACATGCCACAAAAATAAAGCAAAGGTGACGATAGCTCACATGCACATTGGCAGCTCCCTTTTACACTCGCTCTCTAGAAGTGTTAACAAAGTGCAGGAAATTACTTACACATTTAATCTGGAAAGCAAATGTGGGGCATGTAAAAATGCTGACAGGTAAAATGAAATCGCCAAAGGCATTTTATTTAGTATATTAGGGCTAAAGGGATAAGTAGGGAAAGAATCGTTTGGGTTCTACCAATTGTTCACCATCTACAAGGCACAAGTCGGGAGTGTGATGGAATACTCCCACTTGCCTCAATGTTCAGCTCCAACAACACACAAGAGGCTATGAGATCAGGCCAGAAGCTGGGAATATTGCAGTGAGTAATTCATCTCCTGACTCCCCAAATCCTGTCCCACCGTCTACAAGGCACAAGTCAGGAGTATGTTGGAATACTCCCCACTCACCTGGATGTTGCAGCCCCCAACAACACTCAAGACGCTCGATACCATCCAAGACAGAGCAGCTCCTGCTTGGTTGGCCCCACATCCACAAACACTTCGTATGGAACAGCAAAATGTGTTAGCGCAGGCTTAGAGGGCCAAAGGGCCTGTTCCTGTGCTGTACTGTTCTTTGTTCTGCTGACTCCCTCCCCCACTGATGCTCAGTAGCAACAGTGTGTACTATCTACAAAATGCACAGCAGAAATTCACCAAAGATCCTCAGAAAGCACCTTCCAAACCCACGACCACTTCCACCTAGAAGGACAAGGGCAGCAGATAAATGGGAACTCCACTGTCTTTGAGTTCCCTTCTGAGCTTTCCACCACCCTAATTTGGAAATATATCACTGTTCCTTCACTGTCACTGGATCAAAATCCTGGAATGTGTCGAGCTTCTTGAGTGTTGTTGGGGCCGCACTCATGCAGGCAAGTGGGGAATATTCCATCACACTCCTGGCTTGTGCCTTGTCGATGGTGGGACAGGATTCGGGGAGTCAGGAGGGGAGTTACTCATGGCAGCACTCCCAGCTTCTGGCCTGATCTTGCAGCCACTGTGTTTATGTGGTGAGTCCAGTTGAGTTTCTGGTTAGTGGTTACCCCCAGGATGTTGATAGTGGGGATTCAGTGATGGTAACACCGTTGAATGTCAAGGGAGAGTGGTTGGATTGTCTCTTATTGGTCATAGTCATAGCCTGGCATTTGTGTGGCACGATGTCACTTGCCACTTGTCAGTCCAAGCCTGGATATTGTTCAGATCTTGTTGCATTTGAACACGGGCTGCTTCAGTATCTGAGGAGTCACAAATGGTGCTGAACAACGTGCAAACATTCCCACTTCTGACATTATGATGGAGGGAAGGTCATTGATGAAGCAGCTGAAGATCGTTGGGCCAAGGATACTATTATTTCTATCTCGGTCTGTCTATATTTCCATGTCTTATTCTCTATCAGTGATATTTGTATTTCAGTCTCTGCCTGTGATACTTGAGTTTCCATCTCTCTCTCTCAGCGATATCTACATCTCAGCTTCTTGCTCTGATGTTTGCATCTCAGTCTGTCTCTGTGATGTTTGCATTTATGGCTGTGATTTTTTTTATCTCAATCTCTTTGATATTTGCATCTTTACCTCTCTCTCTGATATTTGTATCGAAGTCTCTCTACATGATATTTGCATCTCAGTCAGGCTCTCTGTGATACATATAATTCGTTTCTCGCTGATGTTTGTATCTCAGTTGCTCTGTCTTTCTGACTCTCTTTTAAATAATTGTATCCCATTGTAACTCTAGCATTTCTAGCCCAGTCTCTGTGATAATCATAACTGAATTCCTGTGTGATCTTGAGTATCTCTCTCTCTCTCTCTCTCTTTCTGTGATATCTCTGTCTCTGTCACCATCATTCCTCCTATATGATATTTGTTTGTCAGTATCTCTCTCTCTGATATTCCTATCTCTGTCTCTCTCTCTCTCTGATATTCCTATCTGTCTCTCTCTCTCTGTGATATTCCTATCTCTCTCTCTCTCCCTCTCTCTGTGATATTCCTATCTCTCTCTCTGTCTCTCTGTGATATTCCTATCTCTGTCTCTCTCTCTCTCTCTCTGTGATATTCCTATCTCTCTCTCTCTGTGATATTCCTATCTCTGTCTCTCTCTCTCTGTGATATTCCTATCTCTCTCTCTCTCTCTCTGTGATATTCCTATCTCTGTCTCTCTCTCTCTGTGATATTCCTATCTCTCTCTCTCTCTCTCTCTCTCTGATATTCCTATCTCTGTCTCTCTCTCTTTCTCTGTGATATTCCTATCTCTCTCTCTCTGTGATATTCCTATCTCTCTCTCTCTCTGTGATATTCCTATCTCTGTCTCTCTCTGTGTGATATTCCTATCTCTCTCTCTCTCTCTGATATTCCTATCTCTGTCTCTCTCTCTCTCTCTCTGTGATATTCCTATCTCTCTCTCTCTCTGTGATATTCCTCTCTCTCTCTCTCTCTGTGATATTCCTATCTCTGTCTCTCTGTGATATTCCTATCTCTGTCTCTCTCTCTGTGATATTCCTATCTCTGCCTCTCTCTCTCTGTGATATTCCTATCTCTGTCTCTCTCTCTCTCTGTGATATTCCTATCTCTGTCTCTCCTTCTCGCTGTGATATTCCTATCTCTGCCTCTCTTTCTGTGATATTCCTATCTCTGTCTCTCTCTCTCTCTCTCTCTGTGATATTCCTATCTCTCTCTCTGTGATATTCCTATCTCTCTCTCTCTGTGATATTCCTATCTCTGTCTCTCTCTCTGTGATATTCCTATCTCTGTCTCTCTCTCTCTCTGTGATATTCCTATCTCTCTCTCTCTCTCTCTCTCTGTGATATTCCTATCTCTGTCTCTCTCTCTGTGATATTCCTATCTCTGTCTCTCTCTCTCTCTTTCTGTGATATTCCTATCTCTGTCTCTCTCTCTGTGATATTCCTATCTCTGTCTCTCTCTCTCTCTTTCTGTGATATTCCTATCTCTGTCTCTCTCTCTCTCTCTGTGATATTCCTATCTCTCTCTCTCTTTCTGTGATATTCCTATCTCTGTCTCTCTCTCTCTCTCTCTCTCTGTGATATTCCTATCTCTCTCTCTCTTTCTGTGATATTCCTATCTCTGTCTCTCTCTCTCTCTGTGATATTCCTATCTCTCTCTCTCTTTCTGTGATATTCCTATCTCTGTCTCTCTGTGATATTCCTATCTCTGTCTCTCTCTCTCTCTCTGTGATATTCCTATCTCTGTCTCTCTCTCTCTCTCTCTGTGATATTCCTATCTCTGTCTCTCTCTCTGTGATATTCCTATCTCTGTCTCTCTCTCTCTCTCTCTCTCTCTGTGATATTCCTATCTCTGTCTCTCTCTCTGTGATATTCCTATCTCTGTCTCTCTCTCTCTCTGTGATATTTCTGTCTCAGTTTCTTTTTCTCTGTGATGTTTCGATCTCTGTTTCACTCTGTCTCTGATACTTCTATCTGAGTCACTGCCTCTCTCATTCTAGTATGTCTTTCCCAGTTTCTCTCCCAGTGTGATATTTCTATCTCACACTCTCTCTCACTTTCTGTGATATTTCTGTCTCAATTTCTCTCCCTTTCTTTCTCTCTGTGATATTTCAATACTCCAATCTCAGTATCTCTCTCTGTCTGATATTTCTGTTAGTCTACCACTCTCTGTTTCTGTCTCAGTGTTTATCTCTATGATGTTTCTATATCAGTCTCTCTGATATTTCTACGTCAGTTGCTCTCTGTCTCTGTGATATTTCTATGTCAGTCTCTCTCTCTAATATAGAAATATCAGTGTCTCTCTTTTTCACTGTGATATTTCTACTCTGTCTCTCTCTCACTCTGGTATTCTATAGACTGTTAATCTGGCCCATTCAAGGAGCCCTGGCTGACATAAAAAGGATTAGTGTCATGGGCACTGACACTCTGGTCCCTGACTCTATATGGCGATTACCATAGTCAAGGAATGTTCACTTGTAAATAAAGGGTGACTTAATAATGAGGTACAGCCACTATAGAGTCTTTTCAGTGGTGATGAGAGTAAAGCACGATCCTGAAGAAACTCACAACAGGCACTTTTGAGTTTATTACATCTTATATGAGAAATGTGATTTGTTTGACCCTTCTTTTGAGGACTGGGCCCAGTATATGGAAAGAATGTGTTATTTCTTGCTGGAAAACCACACTGCCAGCAGAAAAGCAACAGGTAATTCTCTCGAATACACGTGGAGCTGCAGCTTTTCTTGTTGTTAGGAGCATAACCTTCTCTGAGGCACTAGATACTGAACCCTTTCAAGTATTGATTGACATAGTTGAGGAATAGTACAACCCCAAGCCCCGACTAATTCAGAGACATGATCAGTTTTACTCAGCAATTTGAAAACCAGGGGAATCCATATTGGGGTTTTGAAAAAGGTTAAGAAAAATGGCAGAAGTCTGTCAATTTAATTGAGCCCTTAATGAGATGCTTAGAGACTGCCTGGTATTTCATTTAATGATATATCCATGCAAAAATGCTGACTAGCGAAGCCCAGCTGGACTTTAAACGGGCACTGCAATTGACTTTATCATTGGAAAATGCGGCAAGTGGAGCTCTGAGGTACAGGGCATTCCAGTAGGAGTGGACACCTTCACCAGGCTGACTGAGCTTGGGGAACTCCACTTGAAGGTCATTGCACAGCTTCACTCAGGACATATCCTGGCTGGAGAGACTTTCGGTCAGCCCACAGCAAAACCCTACAACAAAGCCAAACCTCAGCCAAGCAGTTAACATTTTTGTCAGGATCCTGGGAGGCAAAGCCATTGTAGTAGCTGCCAATATGTGGGCTCGAGGCAATAAAACAGTCCTATTAGACCTAAACTGAGGAAGATAACCCATGGGCCAGTAACCAGGAGAGTGCACAACCTGGAAAGTCCACCTACAGTTAAATTGCTTAGTAAACATCCAAATCAGAACCGACAAGATAAACATCTGGTTCGATGGTCACCCAGGTCCTAATGGAGTTTGATGCTGGCCTGGCAGTGTCAATGATTGCAAAATTGGTTTTTAATTTTTTTTTCTGTACGCCAACCCTTAAATTTGCTCAAGACATCAGCTGACCTGAGAACCTTTCCAAGATGATAGTGGAGTAACAGGGCTCATCTTCTCCTGTCTGTTTTCATTTGTTGCAAATTTGGGTAGAGTGCTTGTGGATTGGGAGGCAGGAACTTTGAATTTGGTGTTTGTAAAATGCTAGGTGGGGGGCAAGTATTGCATGGTTCCTTTAAAAGATGATGTGCTTTTTTTCTATGCTTAGAGATTTGTAAAGAATATCTGTGAGCAGCTTGAAAGTTGGAAAGTACACAGAGAGATCTTTAATTGACATATTTGTACCAAAAAAACCATACAGTTAGCAGGCCAAGCAGAAGTTTTGTTTTGTTATCAAGACAACAAGTTTTGAACTTAGCTAATTAATTTAAACCACACTCTTAGATACCAAAAACCAATTAAATTTAAATCTGCTGGCTTTGACAACGTAGGACCAATCCTATTGTATGAAATATTGAGATGTCATCAAGAGTATAAAAGACGAGGGCAGTTGAACAAAGACAGGAGAGCAAACTGCCATCTGCCAGAGTTGACAGCTCTCAAGAGGGGCGGACTGGCTCGCACACTCTTCTCCAAGTTTTAAAGAAGGCACCGTCTAAATCAAAGCTAGCTACAGCACAACTAGTTAATATTCTTGCCAGAAGAATTGATGGAGAAGGCATTCCTGACACAACATTCAACAGAGAAGGCATCGAATATTCTAGAAGACTCATAACCTGGCTGTAATTGCGAGAGTCTGAATTCTATTGCTTTTATTTGATGTAAGTGGGACTTTTATTTATTCGAACAGCACACTATTAGAATCTTGTTTTATTCCCAAGTAGTTAGAAAGGGTTTATTCAGTTTGTTAATAGGTTAGTTCATTTGTTCACTGTTACAGTTAAGTAAATAAATTGTTGATTTTAATGTGAGTGACAGCAATTTCTTCCATTTAACCATTATAATTTGCAGAAAGGCAGGTTACACCACTTTTCACATTCCTTTTAACAGATTATAGGGTGCGGCATTCCTCTGTGAGTGTTTTGGTTTTAGGTCTTGGTTGTGGGGGATCAGCCTTGGGTTTGTAACATAATCTTTTTGTCTTTTAACTTCTACCTTTTTTCCTTTGTGTTTTTCTTTTCTTTGGTGGATTAGTCAGCCCTTACCACTCTCTGAGTAACGAACCTGCCTCTGACATCTATCTCAAATCTATCACCCCTTAATTTGTAGCTCTGCCCCTTGTACAAGCTGAAGTCATCATTCTCGGAAAAAGACTCTCACTGTCCACTCTGTCTAATATTCTGATCATCTTGTACATCTCCGTAAAATCCCCTCTTAGCCTTCTTCTCTCCAATGAGAACAGACACAAGTCCCTCAGCCTTTCTTCATAGGGCCTTCACTCCAGACCAGGCAACATCCTGGTAAATCTCCTCTGCACCTTTTCGAATGCTTCCATGTCCTTCCCATAATGGGGCGACCAGAACAGCATGCAAATGAGGCTGCACTAGCGTTTTGTACAGTTGCAGCATGATATCACGGCTCCAGAACTCAATCCCTTTACCAATAAAACCTAACACACCATAAGCCTTCTTAACAGCACTATCAACCTGGGTGGCAACTTTCAGGGATCTATGTACATGGACACCAAGATCCCTCTGTACATCCACACTACCAAGAATCTTTCCAATGACCCAGTATTCTGCCTTCCTATCATGCTTCCCAAAGTGAATCACCTCACATTTATCTGCATTGAACTCCATTTGCCACCTTTCAGCCCAATTCTGCAGTTTATCCAAGTCTCCCTGCAACCTTCCACATTCTTCCAAACTGTCCACTACTCCACCGACTTTAGTGTCATCTGCAAACTTACTAACCCATCCACCAATGCCTGTGTCCAAGTCATTTATAAAAATGACAAACAGCAGTGGTCTCAAAACAGATCCTTGAGGCACACCACTAGTGACCTGACTCCAGGCTGAATATTTTCCATCAACCACCACTCATTGCCTTCTTACAGAAAGCCAGTTGCCAATCCAAACTGCTAAATCTCTCCCAATCCCGTGCCTCCGTATTTTCTCCAGTAGCCTACCATGTGGAACGTTATCAAAGGCTTTACTGAAGTCCATGTACACCAAGTCAACTGCCCTATTCTCATCCACATGCTTGGACACCTTCTCAAAAAACTCAATGAGGTTTGTGAGACATGACCTGCCCTTGACGAATCCATATTGACTATCTCCAATCAAATTGTTGCTTGCTAAATGATAATAAATCCTATCTCTTATAACCCTTTCCAAAACTTTTCCTACAACAGACGTAAGGCTCACTGGTCAATAATTACCTGGGCCATCTCTACTGCCCTTCTTGAACAAGGGCACAACATTTGCAATCCTCCAGTCCTCAGATACTAAACCTGTAGACAATGAGGACTCAAAGATCAAGGTCAAAGTCTCCGCCACCACCTCTCTAGCTTCCCAGAGATTCCTTGGAAAAATCCCATCCGGCCCAGGGGATTTACCTACCTTCACACCTTCTAGAATTGATAATACCTCCTCCTTACTAACCACAATCCTTTTAATTCTAATAGCCCATGACTCAGTCTTCTCCTCTACAATATTCTCCTTTTCCTGAGTGAAAACAGATGAGAAATATTCATTTAGCACCTCTCCGATCTCCATAGGGCCCACACACAACTTCCCACTTCTGTCTTTGACTAGCCTTATTCTTACCTTAGTCATCCTCTTATTCCTCACGTACCTATAGAAAGCTTTAGGGTTCTCCTTTATTCTACCGGCTAATGTCTGCTCATGTCCCCTCCTTGCTCTTCTTAACTCTCTCTTTAAATCCTGTTCAATCCTTTATGCTCCAGTGAACAAAAGCCCCAGCCTATCCAGCCACTCTCTATAACTCAAACCCTCCATAACTGACAACATCCTGGTAAATCTCTTCTGAACCCTCTCCAGCTTAAAACTACCCTTCCTATAACTGGGGGTGACCAAATGTGGACACAGGGCTCCAGAAGAGGCCTTACCATGTCCTGTGCAACCTCAACATGATGTCCAAACTCTTCGACTCAAAGGTCTGAGCAATGAAGGAAAGTGTGCCAAATGCCTTCTTCAGCACTCTTTATACACAATCCAAACTTCAAAGAATTATGTATCTTAACCCCCTAGGACTCTCTGTTCTACAGCACTACCCAAGGCCCCACTTTTAATTATATAAGTCCTGCCCTTGTTTGTTTTATCAAAATGCAATACCTCACGTTTACCCAAATTAAACTCGATCCATCACTCCTCAGCCCCAATTGAGCAAGATCTCTTTGTAATCTTAGAACATAGAACATAGAACATAGAACAGTACAGCACAGAACAGGCCCTTCAGCCCACAATGTTGTGCCGACCATTGATCCTCATGGATGCACCCTCAAATTTCTGTGACCATATGCATGTCCAGCAGTCTCTTAAATGACCCCAATGACCTTGCTTCCACAACTGCTGCTGGCAACGCATTCCATGCTCTCACAACTCTCTGCGTAAAGAACCTGCCTCTGACATCCCCTCTATACTTTCCACCAACCAGCTTAAAACTATGACCCCTCGTGCTAGCCATTTCTGCCCTGGGAAATAGTCTCTGGCTATCGACTCTATCTATGCCTCTCATTATCTTGTATACCTCAATTAGGTCCCCTCTCCTCCTCCTTTTCTCCAATGAAAAGAGACCGAGCTCAGTCAACCTCTCTTCATAAGATAAGCCCTCCAGTCCAGGCAGCATCCTGGTAAACCTCCTCTGAACCCTCTCCAAAGCATCCACATCTTTCCTATAATAGGGCGCCCAGAACTGGACGCAGTATTCCAAGTGCGGTCTAACCAAAGTTTTATAGAGCTGCAACAAGATCTCACGACTCTTAAACTCAATCCCCCTGTTAATGAAAGCCAAAACACCATATGCTTTCTTAACAACCCTGTCCACTTGGGTGGCCATTTTAAGGGATCTATGTATCTGCACACCAAGATCCCTCTGTTCCTCCACGCTGCCAAGAATCCTATCCTTAATCCTGTACTCAGCTTTCAAATTTGACCTTCCAAAATGCATCACCTCGCATTTATCCAGGTTGAACTCCATCTGCCACCTCTCAGCCCATCTCTGCATCCTGTCAATGTCCCGCTGCAGCCTACAACAGCCCTCTACACTGTTAACGACACCTCCGACCTTTGTGTCATCTGCAAACTTGCTGACCCATCCTTCAATTCCCTCGTCCAAGTCATTAATAAAAATTACAAACAGTAGAGGCCCAAGGACAGAGCCCTGTGGAACCCCACTCACCACTGACTTCCAGGCAGAATATTTTCCTTCTACTACCACACGCTGTCTTCTGTTGGCCAGCCAATTCTGTATCCAAGCAGCTAAGTTCCCCTGTATCCCATTCCTCCTGACCTTCTGAATGAGCCTTCCATGGGGAACCTTATCAAATGCCTTACTGAAGTCCATATACACCACATCCACAGCTCGACCCTCATCAACCTTACTAGTCACATCCTCAAAAAACTCTATAAGGTTTGTAAGGCATGACCTACCCCTCACAAAGCCGTGTTGACTGTAGTTTTGTTCACTGTCTCACTATACCACAAACTTACTAACCATTGCTTCTATATTGTCATCCAAATTGTTTGTACAAATGACAAACAAAAGTGGACCCAGGAACGATCCCTGCGAACACCATTGATGTTTTGATATTTAGTTCCCTGAGTTCTCTCGCCTCCATTTCTTTCTCCACAGTAAAAACGGATGCAAAACTTTCATTTAATATCTCTCCCATCTCCTGAGGTTCTACACAAAGAAAACCTCATTGATTTTTAAGGGACCCTACCCTCTCTAATCGCTCTCTTGCTTTTAATGTTTTTGTAGAGTTACTTTGAATTATCCTTACCCATATTTGCCAAGGCTGTCTCATATCCTCTCTTTGCCTTCCTGATCTCTTGTCTCAAGAATGTCCCTACACTCTTATTCTGTTCAAGAGATTAATTTGAAGCCAGTTGTCTACATATAGTATATGATTGTTCTTTATTATTGTCTAGAACTTAAATACCTTTATTCATCATTGTTCTCTAATCCTACCAGCTTTACCTTTCATTCTGCCAGGAACATGATGCGTCTAAACGCTTGTTATCATGAGTTTGAATACTTCTCATTGGTCCTTTATGTACGAAAAGTCTACTGCAATCAACTTTTGAATGTTCTTGTCTTGTACTATTAAAATTTACCTCACTCCAATTAAAAACTTGAAGGTTTATTGTTTTCCAGCAACTTTTTAAAATGAGTAGAATTATGATCATTAGGCCCAAAGTGTTCCCGTACAGTCACTTCTGTCAGTTGCCCCAAGAGAAGATCAGGTTTTGCTCCTTCTCTGGTAGGAACATTTAGATATTGATAAAGAAAATCTTCTTGAGCTCATTTAACAAATTCTTCACTGTGTAAACTTTTAACACTATGGGAGTCCCAGTTAATCACACACAGGTTTATTTGAAGTTTAATTGAAAATATATGGGTTATATATTACATTATTTATGATTATAATATTATGTTATTTATATATTTATCCAACAAGTTTATTTGAAAATACAAGCTTTCGAAGCCCTGCTTCTTCTTCAGGTGTTAGTGAGAGAGACAGTACCAGATACAAAATTTACAGATAAAAGATCAAAGGGTCTCACCATTGATGAGGAAGTACTAAACAAATCTGAGATGTTGTGAAATCTTTAATCAGTAAGAAGGTTTGAATTGATTAATATATGTATTTCTAACTCCCCAAATTCCTTTCAAGTGAATTTGTATTTGTAGATACATTCTATTTTGTTCAAAAAGCACACAATTTATAGACAGTCAGTCAATATGGTGTTTTATAAATTTCTACTTTAGAAATAAGATCAATCTGACTCCAAAGCAAAACACAAATAGATTCTAAACAAGGCCTCAAACCTAACATTCATTATCTGACCTAAAATCCCACCTCTTCTTTACACTGATAAAACCTTTAGCTCTCTCAGGGCAGTGACTTGAAAGTTAATCGGGGATGTACACATACACATTAATCAATGAAAACCTTCTAACTGATTAAAGATTTAACTGCATCTCAGATTTGTTTAATACATCCTCATCAGTGGTGTGACCCTTTGGTCTTTTGCTTATAAATTCTGTATCTGATACTCTCTCTCTCACTAACACCTGAAGAAGGACTGAGGCCCCGAAAGCTTATGTTTTCAAATAAACCTGTTGGACTATAACCTGGTGTGGTGTGATTTCTGACCTTGTCCAGCCCAGTTTTTTCTGGGAAGAATCTTAGTTAGAAGTGCTGTGGCACCTTTTATGGATAAGATAGTGTTTTCTTAGAGAGCTTAGTGATTACTTGTGAGGGCTTGGTGCTTATTTCTCAGCTGGCAGTTTGCTCTCACATGATTTTCAAAAACCCTCTCCTTATATACCTTGGGTGACACATCAATTTTCTAGCAATTCCATTGGTCTGAGGTTGTCAAAACCATCAGATTTAAATTCAATTGGCTTTCAATTGCTAAGTGCTTGCTTTAAATTAGTTGGCTGATTTTAGCTCGTCACCAAAACGTCAAAACGCTCCTAAGGTTTCCGATCACAGGCCGATTGATACGTTTCCATCTTAGAATTTGAACAGCTACAAAAAGACATTTCTTTTCTCTCTGTATGAATTTCTAAGCTGAGAAAAGCTCTTTATCTCTTAAAGAAACCATGTACTTTACACAACGTCATAACAATGTTTGACAAATTAAAACGCTCCCATATTATAACCTTATTATGCTTACATGTATCTGAGATCTCCCTACACAATTCTCCCTCAATTCCCCTCTGACTATTGCAGGGTCTAAAGTATAATCCCATCAAGAAATTTCTTACTTCTACTTTCAACCCATACATTATCACAGGAAGATTTTTCAGATATATCTTCTTTAGATACAGCAGTAATGTATTCCTTAATTACAAACATCACTCCCCCTCCTTTCTTCCCTCCTTCCTATAGCATTTAAAACCGGGAACATTGAGCTGCCAGTTTTGCCCATTTCTCAACCAAGTTTCTGGAACAGCAATGACATCTCATTCCCATCTCCTTAAACATGCCCTGAGCTCATCGCTGTGAGACACCTTGCACTGAAATAAGTGCAGTTTCATTCTGAAGAGTTACTTTGTTCTCTGATTTGCTGTTGTCTGCCTTTTCTAATTAACTTGTTCTTTTCAGATTCAAACAATCCTCGTTTATCTTTCCATTTACTCTGCTAGTTAGGATCCCTCCAACTCCATGTTTCTAATGAATGATAATAAAATGTGAGGCTGGATGAACACAGCTGGCCCAGCAGCATCTCAGGAGCACAAAAGCTGACGTTTCGGGCCTAGACCCTTCATCAGAGAGGGGGATGGGGAGAGGGTTCTGGAATAAATAGGGAGAGAGGGGGAGGCGGATCGAAGATGGAGAGAAAAGAAGATAGGTGGAGAGGAGAGTATAGGTGGGGACGTAGGGAGGGGATAGGTCAGTCCAAGGAAGACGGACAGGTCAAGGAGGTGGGATGAGGTTAGTAGGTAGGAGATGGAGGTGCGGCTTGGGGTGGGAGGAAGGGATGGGTGAGAGGAAGAACAGGTTAGGGAGGCAGAGACAGGTTGGACTGGTTTTGGGATGCAGTGGGTGGAGGGGAAGAGCTGGACTGGTTGTGTGGTGCAGTGGGGGGAGGGGACGAACTGGGCTGGTTTTGGGATGCGGTGGGGGAAGGGGAGATTTTGAAGCTGGTGAAGTCCACATTGATACCATTGGGCTGCAGGGTTACCAAGCGGAATATGAGTTGCTGCTCCTGCAACCTTGCTCTCTTGCTCCCCAGAGGAGCTCGAACAGTTCATCCACTTCACCAACACCTTCCACCCCAAACTTCAGTTCACCTGGGCCATCTCCAGCACATCCCTCACCTTCCTGGACTTCTCAGTCTCCATCTCAGGCAACCAGCTTGTAACTGATGTCCATTTCAAGCCCACCGACTCCCACAGCTACCTAGAATACACCTCCTCCCACCCACCCTCCTGCAAAAATTCCATCCCCTATTCCCAATTCCTCCGCCTCCGCCGCATCTGCTCCCACGATGAGGCATTCCACTCCCGCACATCCCAGATGTCCAAGTTCTTCAAGGACCGCAACTTTCCCCCCACAGTGATCGAGAACGCCCTTGACTGCGTCTCCCGCATTTCCCGCAACACATCCCTCACACCCCGCCCCCGCCACAACCGCCCAAAGAGGATCCCCCTCGTTCTCACACACCACCCCACCAACCCCCGGATACAACGTATGATCCTCTGACACTTCCGCCATTTACAATCCGACCCCACCACCCAAGACATTTTTCCATCCCCACCCCTGTCTGCTTTCCAGAGAGACCACTCTCTCCGTGACTCCCTTGTTCGCTCCACACTGCCTTCCAACCCCACCACACCCGGCACGTTCCCCTGCAACCGCAGGAAGTGCTACACTTGTCCCCACACCTCCTCCCTCACCCCTATCCCAGGCCCCAAGATGACTTTCCATATTAAGCAGAGGTTCACCTGCACATCTGCCAATGTGGTATACTGCATCCTCTGTACCCGGTGTGTCTTCCTCTACATTGGGGAAACCATGCGGAGGCTTGGGGACTGCTTTGCAGAACACCTCCGCTTGGTTTGCAATAAACAACTGCACCTCCCAGCCGCAAACCATTTCCACTCCTCCTCCCATTCTTTAGATGACATGTCCATCATGGGCCTCCTGCAGTGCCACAATGATGCCACCTGAAAGTTGCAGGAACAGCAACTCATATTCCGCTTGGGAATCCTGCAGCCCAATGGTATCAATGTGGGCTTCACAAACTTCAAAATCTCTCCTTCCCCCACTGCATCCCAAAACCAGCCCAGTTCGTCCCCTCCCCCCCACTGCACCACACAACCAGCCCAGCCCTTCCCCCCCACCCACTGCATCCCAAAACCAGTCCAACCTGTCTCTGCCTCCCTAACCTGTTCTTCCTCTCACCCATCCCTTCCTCCCACCCCAAGCCGCACCTCCATCTCCTACCTACTAACCTCATCTCACCTCCTTGACCTGTCCGTCTTCCCTGGACTGACCTATCCCCTCCCTACCTCCCCACCTATACTCTCCCCTCCACCTATCTTCTTTTCTCTCCATCTTCGGTCCGCCTCCCCCTCTCTCCCTATTTATTCCAGAACCCTCACCCCATCCCCCTCTCTGATGAAGGGTCTAGGCCTGAAACGTCAGCTTTTGTGCTCCTGAGATGCTGCTTGGCCTGCTGTGCTCATCCAGCTCCACACTTTGTTATCTTGGATTCTCCAGCATCTGCAGTTCCCATTATCCATGTTTCTAATTGTTTACTTAATAAGGATAAAGCAAATCTCCCAGATAGGAAATCGTTCCCTTTCCAGTACAGGTGAAACCCATCATTTTCGAACATGTCTTTTCTGTATCAGAAGAGATCCCAGATGATCCAAGACCCTGAATCCCTGAACATTACACAAAGTCTCCAGCCATTCATTTATCTCCTTTATCCTTTTGTTCCTTCCCTCATAGAGGTTACTACTTTTGAGGTTCTGCTCTTTAATTTTCGACTTAACCACTTATATTAACTCTGTAAAGCCTTAATCTTTTCCCTGACCACGTCATTCCTACCAATTTGACAATCCCAGGATCTTGCACTCCCCTTTAACAATTAGCTTCAAACATTGTGAGGCATCCTTAATCCTGGCACCAGAGTCTCCCAGATTCATGCTCAATGCTGCGGAATTCCTGTCTGTGCCTCTCCAACAATTATTTTAATTTTTGTCAAACACTGCCTAACTTAAGATTCGTTCTTAGTACCCAGGATCTGATGGACACTTCTACTTTCCTCTAAAAGACTGTCCCTTTCTACAATACCCAAAATGAAATATCTGTTTTAGAAAGGAATAGCTGCAGGAGATTTCCGAGCTGCTTTCTTACCTTTCCTGAGAACCACCCATCTACCTGACTGATCCTGTTCTCTACTCACGTCTCTAAATCTACTAGCCATCTCACTCTGTCTCTCTTGTACGCTCTCAATGTCATTAAGCCTAAAAAGAGCTCGCATGAGCACCTTTTACATTAAATACTTTACCCAAATAACTAGTATTAAGCAAGCAAAAAATGAAATAAGAAACCATATCAGACACATAAATCTTAAAAAAAAATCAACCACTTCACTGCAACAATCGAATTTAGAAAAAAAATCTCAAGTGCTGCTGTTCAAGTGGTCCAGGCGCTTGATAAAAAAAGAGATTTCACTCCAGGGTCACCCTTGTGATGACCTCTTCAAAAGCTCAGCAAATACAGCTGTTTTTCTTAAAGAAAAGGCTCTCCCCTACAATTTAAAACAAAATCTCTTTAGCGGTGTTAAAAATAATCTATCCTTCTACGTGTTTAATTTTACGGAAAATGAAAGCCCAAGCTTTAATGTAGGCCTCTCCTAAAGGTTCATTAAAAAAAAGTCCCGCTCTTTTCTTGGGGGATTTTTTAATTGCGTTTCTGTCTCTTAAAAAAAGTCCAAAAATGTATCAAAATAAAAATTCTTAAACTACTGAAATGTAATAACTGTAAGAATTCCAGAAGTCAGATATTTGTAGTCCTTTCTAAAAATTCCACGAACACAACTCCATTTGAAAATGTAACACGCTTTTGATTTGCGTTTTTGACTATAAAAGCATCAAAAATGAATTAGAAATAAAAATCTTACACTAATAAACTGTAATAACCATAAGAAATCTAGCAGTAAATGAGGAGATATATCAGCAATCCGAAGAGCAGCAGGAAGAGCCATGCTTCTCTCAGTTTGCTATTTTGGACTCCTGCCTGGCAGGGCCTCATGGTGGTAGTAGGCCTGGAGCAAGGACATCTGCTCCCGGAGAGTGGAGCCAGGCACTTTCCCAAGGCCTTAGAAGGGAAAAATGTGTGTTCCAGGCTCCCCAGGTGACATACTTGGGCTACAGAGTGGACAAGACCAGCTTCCACCCATTGGAAGGCAAAGTGAGGCTGATCAAATGTGCCCCAGCTCCCATATCTGTACTGGATGTTACGTCATTTCTTGGGCTGGTAAATTATTATGAAAAGTTCATGATGGCCTCCATCTTGGCATCTAACCCTAAAGAAAAGGGTCAGTTTGGGACCCGGTGGCACAGGAAAGCTCTCGCTTTCTGGGGAGTGAAGAAACAGCAATCATTCTCCAAGGTGTTGACACACTGTGATGCCAAGATGCAATGCCATCCCTGCCACATCAAGGTGGTATTAGCTCAGCGGTGATCCAATGGAGAGGGGCACACAATAGCTTAAGAATCCAGGACTTTGGCTAATGCAGAGTGTAAATACATTCAGATAGAGAAAGAAGGATTGGAGGTCAAGGTGGCTCAGTGGTTAGCCCTGCTGCCACACAGAGCCAAGAGCCTGGGTTCGATTCCACCCTCGGTTGACTGTCTGTGTGGGGTTTGCACAGTCTCCTCATGTCTGCGTGGGTTTTCTCCGGGTGCTCTGGTTTCTGGGTGCTCCGGTTTCCTCCCACAGATGTGCAGGCTAGGTGGATCGGCCATGGGAAATTTCCCATAGTGTTCAGGGATGTGTAGGTTAGGTGGATGGGTCTGGGTGGGATGTTCTGAGAGTCAGCGTGGACTTGTTGGGCCGAAGGGCCTGTTTTCACACTGCAGGGATCCTATGATTCTAATGTCATTTTTTAATTCAGGAAGTTCCAGCAATCCCTTTATGGGTGAGAATTTATGCTGATCATGGACCACAAACCCCGACTGGGTCTGTTTAAATTAAACAAGGCCATGCTACCTGAAATAGCTCCACAGACACTGGGATCCCATCACCAAGTCACTCTTTATTCACATGTACACTGTACACGAGACTGACCCAGTGGGAGCAGGGTCCCTGAGAGTCCCGTTTATATCTGTCAGTCAGGGTGCCCTGATTGGACCAGGTTCACAGTCCCAATCAGGAAAGTCGTGTTCCATGAGATCCATTCTATGGCTTCAATCCATTACAACCCTCCAGATCCTGAGATGTAGGCCCGTGCTTTTTCCTGTAGCTTCTCCTGGGGCATTTTCACACCAGGCCCAGTTTCTCCGACAACAAAAACAAAGTTGCTGGAAAAGCTCAGCAGGTCTGGCAACATCTGTGGAGGAGAAAACAGAGTTAACGTTTCGGGTCTGGTCACCCTTCCTCAGAAGGGTCCAGCAACTTTGTTTTTGTTCCTGATTGACAGCATCCGCAGTTCTTTCGGTTATTATCCAGTTCCTGCGGCTCAGCCTCGTGATGGGCGGCATGTACCAGACAGAAGCCTGCCACTTGCACCTGGATTGTCTCACAAGAAATTAATTCTTTGTCGGGGGTAATGCCATTGAGCTGCGACATCTGCCTCATCCACAGAGATTTCCTCAACACTATGCAGAAGAGGAGAACACACACCGTCCCCATGGTTTAGACACCCTGAAACCTTCTCTCCTTAGAGGAGGAGGGTAGCCGGCACTGGCGTATCTTCTGCCATCTCACAATCACCTCCACTGCAAGCTGTGCCCCTCACCCCGGCCAGGTCAGGTTTAACCTGGTGTGGAGCCTACTCCCCATTAGCAGCCCTACTGGACCTATCCCTGTAGGAGTGTGTGGCATGGTTCTATGACCAAACAGGAACCGGGCGGCTTTGTGTGGCATGATGCTGTAGCCTGCTGCTTTAAGCCCTTGCACTGCTCTTTCTGCTCAGGTGGTATGGGACTGCCTGAACATGCCAAGTGCCATTTAACTTTAGGGAATACTCAAATCCCGCATTGGTCAATGATGGCCCACTGTCTGTGACCAACATTTCTGGGAGTCTGTGTATTGAAAGAGACACTAAGAACTGCAGATGCTGGACTGAGAGATAACACAGTGTGGAGCTGGATGAACACAGCAGGTCAGGCAGCATGAGAGGAGCAGGAAAGCTGATGTTTCGGGTCAGGACTCTTCTTCAGGAAATCTTCAGCTCCACACTGTGTTATCTCTGACTCCAGCATCTGCAGTTCTTTCATAGAAAATTTTTCATAGAATAACTACAGCGTGGAAACAGGCCCTTTGGCCCAACAAGTCCATACTGACCCTCAGAGCACCGCTCCCACACCCATCCTCCGATAACCCACATCATTTACACATCCCTGGGCACTATGGGGCAACTTAGCATGGCCAATCCACCCTAACCTGCAAATCTTTGGACTGTAGGAGAGAACTGGAGCACCCGGAGGAAACCCACGCAGACACAGGGAGAATGTGCAAACTCCACACAGACAGTTACCTGAGGCTGGAGTCGAACCCAGGCCCCTGGCACTGTGAGGCTGCAGTGCTAACCACTGAGCCACTGTGCTGCCCCTATTCTGTTTATTTCTGAGCTCCCTTCTCCCTCCCCCTTTTCTGAAGAAAGGTCCAGACCAGAAACATCAGCTTTGCTGCTCCTCTGATGTTGCCTGTCCTGCTGTGTTCCTCCAGCCCCACACCGTGTTATCTCTGTATTGAAAGAGATGACCACTTTTTGTATTGTTGTCCCTGTGTTTGCTGAATGAACATCCAATCACTCTGAGTGGATGTTTACAATGACTAAACATATAGTGCCCATGAAAAGACCTGCATCGTCAACATGAAACTGAGACCAGGGTTTGCATGACCATTCCCAGAAACGTGGGCGAGATGCCGGTGGTAAGTGTTGCCCTTGTTCGCGCTCTGGGTACTGCCCCATCAATGTGACCATGTCCATCCTGGCCACCAGAAATTATTAGTTGCCAACATCTTCGTTTTGAAAAGGCCGCGGACAGCCCCAGTGGCCAGCGTTTACTCGGGACAATCACTCTTGCTCCCCCTAACCGTGTGCCATCCTCTGTTGTGATCTGGTCTCTCCAGGTTTCGGATCTGGTTGTGATCTCCTCCTGCGACCCCCATCACCACCAGCTATTTTAGCTTTGCTAGGGTGGGATCCTCTCTGTGACCACAGTCAGCCGTGGCCCGAAGGGTGTCCCCAAACTTTAAAACCAGAACGGGCGTTTCCAATGTTGGCACCACCAGTGGGAGGCTGATCAAGGCATCTGCATTTGCCACGTGGCCTCCCAGATGCTGTTACAACATGAACAGTAGGCACTCAGTGACCCAGGCTGCACCCAGCTTGAAGCTATGGGTGAGCCCTACCAGGGGTTTATGGTCCACTATTGGTTACAGATTTATGCCCATAAAGGGGTTGGTGGAACTTGTGCCAAAACTTCCTTCTCCATCTGGGCATATCTTCCCTCGACATCAGCCAAAGTGTGGGAAGCGAGCAGTGTCAGATGTTCCTCTCTGCAGGATGAGCCAACCCTGCCACGATACTGTACGGGGAGGCATCTCATCGGCAGCACCACATCTCACTAGTGGTTGTTGTTGGCTAACACCTTGGACAACGGGAGCTGCTTTCTTTCACTTCCCTAAAGGCTGCAGCTTGGCTACGCCCCAGGCTGGCCCTTTAACAATTTAGCAGGTGTAAGGGCTCCAAGCTGGAGGCCACCAGCTCAGGTAAAGGCCTAAACTCTGGTACAGATGTGGGAGCTGGGGTTCCTTTGATCCCCCTCACTTTCTCTTCCGACAGGCGTCACCCAGCCTTGCCCACTCTGTAACCCCAAGTTGGTAACTGGGGGAACACTCATTTTCCCAGCCGGAGGCGTACACCCACCCGGTAGAAATGTTTGAGCACTACATCCAAGTTCTCCAAACACTCTTTATCAGTCTTTCCCATCATCCAGCCTGGGCCAGCCCTTGTAATAAAAACCCGAAAGAACTGCAGATACTACAGAATCAGGAGCAGAAACAGAAGTTGCTGGAAAAGCTCAGCAGATCTGGCAGCATCTGTGAAGAAAAACAAAAATCAGAGTTAACATTTCGGGCCCGGTGACCCTTGTGCAGAACTCACTTGAAACGTTAACTCTCGCTTTGTTTTTCTCTTCACAGATGCTGCCACAGCTGCTGAGCTTTTCCAGCAACTTTCCGCTTTTGTTCCTTGTAAGATGTTCTCTGCGGTCCACAGGAAACGGGCATGGGCTGATGATACCCCAAGTTCAGCCTTCTGTATTGATATAAACCCTGTTGGGAGTTAAACATA
The DNA here is from genome assembly GCF_030684315.1 of Stegostoma tigrinum. Lineage (NCBI taxonomy): Eukaryota > Metazoa > Chordata > Chondrichthyes > Orectolobiformes > Stegostomatidae > Stegostoma > Stegostoma tigrinum. The sequence continues at coordinate 15,856,348 of NC_081394.1, forward strand.
TCCCCGGGGCTCCTCATCCAGCCACAAATGCAGGTCGGCACGGCTCTTGCCCAGCTTTGTGAAGGAAAGACTCACCCCTGCCCATTTATCATGGAAGCCCTCGTTACCAGGGATCAGGTATTTATTCAGCTGCGAGAGCAGTTTACTTAAAGTTTGCTCAAAGTCCCCAGAAAAGGTGAGCCGTCCAGCTGGGCCTCACAATCGGTATGTCCGTTGCTGTCCATTCTGCAAACTGGTAATTCCTTCACTTTCCAGCCTCCTGATTTCTGCCCCTACTTTTGCCCATGAAGCTGTTCAGAATCGTGGGATTGCTGATGGGTCAAGTTGGCCTTGGTCCCCCTTTGATAGACCTTCCTGAAAAACATCTGGGTATTTAATTAGGATTTCACTCCGGCAGCCGCTTTTTAATTGAAAAATGTTGAGCCAATCAAGGTGAATCTTTCTCAGGAGATTCTGCCCCTTCAGGCTCGGGCCAGAGACTCTGTGGTAACTGAACCAATTGCTTGTCGGAGGAGACTGGAACAAGAGTCATACCCATCCCTGGGATAGGTGCCTGGGATAGGCCCCTGGGATAGGTCCCTGGGATAGGCCCCTGGGATAGGTCCCTGGGATAGGCCCCTGGGATAGGCCCCTGGGATAGGTCCCTGGGATAGGCCCCTGGGATAGGTCCTCAGCCTGGCTGAGGTCTTATGCAAACTTTATGGTCAGTAAGGACTGGTCTCACAATCACTGAACCAGCTGCACCGATTTCCACCTCCGTTAGAACCTGGTGGCCATTTAACCAGAGGTTTATTTCGGTTGGTTCGGATTTGGATGTTGCGAAGCAATGTAACTGTCCCAGACCAGATATAGGTGGACTTCCCGTGATGTGCACTCTCCTGGATGCTAACCTGTGAGTTCTCTTCCACAACTCAGGTCCAGTGGGACTCTGTTACTGTCTCGAGTCTGCAGACCAGCAGCAACTACAATGCTTTGCTGGCCTGCATACTGAGGGAAATGTTAATTGTTTGGCAGGGGCTTGGCTATGTTTTGGGGTTTTGCTGGGGGATGGCGCAGACTCCCACTGTTAAGGGTGTGCCCTGTGTGAGGCGCTGTAATTGCCTTCGCTCAAGTGATGTTTCCCCAAAGCTCAGTCAGCCAGGAGAGTGCACCCACTTACTACACGTTCCAAATGACAGAGCTAGTTGTAGTGCCTTTTGGAAGTCCAGTTGGGTCCTGGCTAGTAGGCACTTCTGCGTGGCTACTTTGTTAATCCCACAGGCCAAACAGTCTCTTGGCATCTCATTAAGGGTTAAACCTCATGCCCCTGCCATGCATCATCAAAAATCCTGATACAGATTCCCCTGGTTCTCGGGCAGGATTGACTGCCATGAGGGGTCATAGTTTTAAGGTGTTAGGAGGAAGGTATAGAGGAGATGTCAGAGGGAGGTTCTTCACCCAGAGAGTTGTGAGCGCATGGAATAGTTTACCAGTGGTAGTCGTGGAAGCGGAGTCATTAGTGACGTTTAAGCGACTGCTGGACATGCACATGGACAGTAGTGAATGCCCTGGGGAAAAGTCTCTGGCTATCGACTCTATCCATGCCTCTCATTACCTTGTACACCTCGATCAGGTCACCTCTCTTCCTCCTTCTCTCCAGAGAGAAAAGTCCGAGGTCAGTCAACCTCTCCTCGAAGACAAGCCCTCCAGTCAGGCAGCATCCTGGTAAACCTCCTTTGCACCCTCTCCAAAGCCTCCAAACCTTTCCTATAATAGGGCGACCAGAACTGGACACAATATTCCAAGAGTGGTCTCACCAGGGTTTTGTAGAGCTGCAGCATAACCTCGCAGCTCTTAAACTCAATCCCCCTGTTAATGAAAGCCAAAACACCGTATGCTTTCTTAACAACCTTATCCACTTGGGTGGCAACTTTGAGGGAGCTATGCACTTGAACGCCAAGATCCCGCTGTTCCTCCACACTGCCGAGAATCCTGTCTTTAATCCCATATTTAGCATTTAAGTTCGACCTTCCAAAATGCATCACTTCGCATTTATCCAGGTTGAACTCCATCTGCCATTTCTCAGCCCAGCTCTGCATTCTGTCAATGTCTCGCTGAAGCCTGCAATAGCCCTCGATACTATCAACGGCACCTCCAACCTTTTGTGTCATCAGCAAACATACTAACCCACCCCTCAACCTGCTCATTCAAGTCATTTATAAAAACTACAAAGAGCACAGGCCCAAGAACAGAGCCCTGTGGGACACCACTCAGCACTGACCTCCAGGCAGAATACTTACCATCTATAACCACTCTCTGCCTCCTGTCAGCCAACCAATTCTGAATCCAGACAGCCAAATCACCCTGTATCCCATACCTCCTGACTTTATGAATGAGCCTGCCTTGGGGAACCTTATCAAATGCCTTGCGGAAGTCCATGTACACACCACATCCACTGCTCGACCCTCGTCAACCTGTCTCGTGACTTCCTCAAAGAACTCAGTAAGATTTGTAAGGCATGACCTGCCCCTCTCAAAGCCATGCTGACTCCCTGTAATCACGCTATGCTTTTCCAAATAGTCATAAATCCTATCCCTCAGAATTCTTTCCAAAACCTTGCTGACCACAGACATAAGACTGACTGGTCTGTAATTTCTAGGGATTTCCCTATTCCCTTTCTTGAAAAGAGGAACAACATTTGCCTCCCTCCAATCTTCCGGTATGACTCCTGTGGAGAGTGAGGAAGCAAAGATCTTCGCCAGCGGCTTAGCAACCTCCTTTCTCGCTTCCCGGAGCAACCTAGGATAAATCTGGTCTGGCCCTGGGGACTTATCAGTCTTAATGTTAGCCATATTTATATATGTCAGTGTGATTGTTTCAGTAAAACGGTGTGGCTGTGTATTTGTCTGTATCAGTGTACCAGTGTGACAGTTTATATGAGTCAGTGTGTGTCAGCCTCAGTGTGAATGTACGTGCCTGTGCATGTGTGTGTGTGTGTGTGTGTGTGTGAGAGAGAGAGACAGAGTGTGTGTGTGTGTGTGAATGTGAGTGTGTGTGTGTGTGAGAGAGAGAGAGAGAAAGACAAAGTGTGTATGTGTGTGTGTGAATGTGAGTGCATGAGCGTGTGTCTGTGTATGTGTGTGTGTATTTGAGTGTGTGTGTGTATGTATGTGAGTGTGTGTGTGTTTGTGTGTGTATGTATGTGAGTGAGTGTGTGTATATGTCAGTGTGTGTGGGAGACACTGTGTGTCTATCTGTGAGAGATTGTGTGCATCAGTGTAAGAGTCTAACTGAGTGAGTCTTGTCAGTCATTGTGTGTGTGCATATGAGAGTGAGTTACTGTGAAAGAGTCCGATAGAGTCAGTGAATGTGTGCTTGTGTGTGAGTGTGAGTGTATTCATGTGAGTATGAGAGTCAGTGTGTATGTGTCTGTGTGTGACAGCGAGTGTGTGTGAGTGACAGGAAGTGTCTATGTGTGTTTATCTGCCTGTGATTGTGTATCTGTGTGAATCTCAGTGTGTTTGTGTCAGTCTGATTGTGTGTGAGGGCACACCTGTGTGTGTGCACCAGAGAGTACGTGTGCGCCTGTTAATGTGTGTGTTTGCACCTGTAGCGTACAACAGTGTGAGTGTGTGACAGTGTGTAATTGCTTGTGTGGGTGTTAGAGTGTGCCTAGGCGTGTGACAGTGTATATCTGTGTGTGTATGTCAGTGTGCCCATGTCTATGTGTGGGTGTCTGTCTGTCTGTCTGTGTGTGTCAGTGTGAGCCTGTTTCCCATCTTGTGCCTGTTTCCCAGCTTGTTAAAAGCCCAGCGTTGTCCAGCCCAGCACATTCCCTGTGCTGCTGCACACCCAGCTCCTAGGTAACTGCAGTGTGTGTGAGAGAGAGAGAGAGAGAGAAAGGCTATTCAGACTGAGAGTCCCGAGGCCCCTTGTCTTCCCCCCACCTTCTCCCTCCCTCACGCAGAGAGAGAGAGAGAGAGAGAGAGAGAGAAAACAGCCTGGCCAGCCGCTGGCTCTCCCCCCACCCTCAGCCCACTGCCCACCAGCAGGGCACCATGCTCGGCCTGGGAAGGCTGCAGATGGAGCTGGCCTCTTGCTGCATTCGCTCATCCCTGAGGAGTTGCGGGCCTTGAGTGATCCACGGAGAGAGAGAGAGAGAAAAGGAGAGCGAGAGAGACACACACAGAGACAGAGAGGAGATGCTGTCTGTGCATCGAGTCCTGTTTGCACCCAGGAGGGAGGCAGGGCCAGAGACTGGGACATTACAATCCTGAAGGCAGTGTCTGCTGGAGAGACAGAAACAGAGGGTGCTGCATCTGGAAGAAGACTCCTATCAGCATTTGGCAGCCACAGATCTTCCAAGGAGTCAGCGTGGGATTTCCTTGTTCCCTGTGTCTGTGTGGGTGGAGGAGGAACAGGCAGACAGAAAGAGACAGAGAGAGGGGTTGAGGTTTATTTTCCAACCCTCCCCTCTCTCCTTTCTCCCCGGCTGCGGTCATTATCCTCGCTGGCTTGAAGATGGGACGTTACCTGCCCCCACCACCTCCTCCTCTTCTTCACCCACCCTCTCGTTGGCCGTGGTCGCGGACACCGGTTCCCTGCTGCCTGGAGGAGACGGTGTGAGCGAAAAAATAATAAAGAAGGACAGGCCAGGATTGTGTGCTGACCTGCAGGAGGAGGGAGAGAGAGAGAGAGAGAGAGAGAGAGAGAGAGTCTGCTTTGAACGCCAAGAGGGCCTACTTCATTCCTGCCATTCTCAGGTACTTCCCCAAAAACACACACACACACTCACTCACACTCACACAGTGACCACACTCACACACATACACACTCACTCACACTCACACAGTGACACACTCACACACATACACACTCACTCACACTCACACAGTGACACATACACACACACTCACTCACACTCACACAGTGACACACTCACACACATACACACTCACTCACACTCACACAGTGACACATACACACACACTCACTCACACTCACACAGTGACCACACTCACACACATACACACTCACTCACACTCACACAGTGACACATACACACACACTCACTCACACAGTGACACACTCACAGTGACCACACTCACACACACACACACACACACTCACTCACACAATGACCATACTCACACACATGCACACACTTACAGTCACACAGACACACTCACACACACACACACACAGTCACACAGACACGCTCACACACATGCACACACTTACACACAGTCACAGAGACACACACACATGCGCGCACACCCAGATACACACACTCACTCACTCACATGCATACATGCGCGCACACACACACGTGCACACATACACACACCCACATGTGTCCATGTGGACACGCACACAGACAGGCACACACATAGACATGCAGGTACACAGACATGTGTACATGTGGGCACACACATCCACGGATAGACAGACAGACACACACACAAGCAGACACATACACAGGCTCTCACACACACACACACACACTCACACAAACATATTCATGCACACACAGACACAT
>NC_081394.1:15864365-15916865 GCF_030684315.1 Stegostoma tigrinum
CTGCTGGAGGATTCTGTTTTGGTGCGACATCTCAGTTAGGGTCCAGTTTCCAAGGAGATTTCAGTTGGGTTCTGTTGTCATCCTACATTTCTGGGGGTGATGTTTCAGTTAGGACCTTCTGTGAGGCAGAGATAGTAGGAACTGCAGATGCTAGAGAATTCGAGATAACAAAGTGTGGAGCTGGATGAACGCAGCAGGCCAAGCAGCATCTTAGAAGCAGGAAGGCTGATGTGTCGGGCCTAGGCCCTTCTTCAGAAAAGGGAGAGAGGGACGAGGGTTCTGAAATAAATAGGGAGAGAAGGGGAGGTGGATAGAAGATGGATAGAGGAGAAGATAGGTGGAGAGGGGACAGACAAGTTAAAGAGGCGGGGATGGAGCCAGTAAAGGTGAGTGTAGGTGGGGAGGTAGGAAGGGGATAGGTCAGTCCAGGGAGGACAGACAGGTCAAGGGGGCAGGATGAGGTTAGTAGGAAGGAAGTGGAGGTGCAGCTTGAGTTGGTAGGGGGGGATAGGTGAGAGGAAGAACAGGTTAGGGAAGCGGGGATGAGCTGGGCTGGTTTTGGGATGCAGTGGGGGAAGGGGAGATTTTGAAGCTTGTGAAATCCACATTGGTACCATTGGGCTGCAGGTTCCCAAGCGGAATATGAGTTGCTGTTCCTGCAACCTTCAGGTGGCATCATTGTGGCACTGCAGGAGGCCCAGGATGGGCATGTTGTCTAAGGAATGGGACGGGGAGTGAAAATGGTTCACGACTGGAAGGTGCAGTTGTTTATTGCGAACCGAGTGGAGGTGTTCTGCAAAATGGTCCCCGAGCCTCCGCTTGGTTTCCCCAATGTAGAGGAAGCCACTCTGGGTGCAATGGATACAGTATACCACATTGGCAGATGTGCAGGTGAACACCTGCTTGATGTGGAAAGTCATCTTGGGGCTTGGGATGGGGGTGAGGGAGGAGGTGTGGGGGCAAGTATAGCACTTCCTGCGGTTGCAGAGGAAGGTGCCGGGTGTGGTGGGGCTGGAGGGGAGTGTGGAGCGGAGGAGGGAGTCACGGAGAGAGTGGTCTCTCCGGAAGGCAGACAAGATTGGGGATGGAAAAATGTCTTGGGTGGTGGGGTCGGATTGTAGATGGCGGAAGTATCAGCGGATGATGCGTTGAATCCGGAGGTTGGTGAGGACGAGGGAAATGAGGGAGACACGGTCAAGGGTGTTCTTGGCCACTGTGGAGGTGATGTTGGGGTCCTTGAAAAACGAGGACATCTGAGATGCACGGGATTGGAATGTCTCATCCTGGGAGCAGATGCGGTGGAGGCGATGAAATTGGGAATAGGGGATGGAATTTTCGCAGGAAGGTGGGTGGGAGGCGGTGTATTCTCGGTAGCTGTGGGTGTCGGTGGGCTTGAAATGAACATCAGTTTCTAGGTGGTTGCTAGATGGAAACAGAGAGGTCCAGGAAGGGGAGAGAGGCATTAGAGATGGTCCAGATGATCTTAAGGTCGGGGTGAAAGGTGCTGGTGAAATGGATGAACTGTTCTAGCTCCTCATGGGAGCACGAGGCGGCGCTGATACAGTCATCAATGTAATGGAGGAAGAGGTGACGTTTAGGGCCAGTGTAGGTACGGAAGAGGCATTGTTCCTTAAGTTCACCTGGACTATCTCTAACACCTCCCTCACCTTCCTGAACCTCTGTCTCCATCTCCGAAGTCCTCGTTCTTCAAGGATCACAACATCACCCCCCCGCAGTGGTCAACAACACCCTCGACCATGTCTCCCACATTTCCCGCAACTCATCCCTCACACCCCGTCCCCAGAATAACCGCCAAAAGAGAATCCCCCTCATCCTCACGTACCACCACACCAACCTCCAGATACAACGCATCATCCTCCGAAACTTCCGCCATCTACAATCTGACCCCACCACTAAAGACATTTATCCATTCCCATCCTTGTCTGCCTTCCGGAGAGACCACTCTCTCCGCAACTCCCTTGTCCACTCCACACTCCCCTCCAACCCCACCACACCCGGCACCTTCCTCTGCAACTGCAGGAAGTGCTACACTTGCCCCCAAACCTCCTCCCTCGCCCCTATCCCAGGCCCCAAGATGACCTTCCATATTAAGCAGATGTTCACCTGCACATCTGCCAATGTGGTATACTGCATCCACTGTACCCGGTGCGGCTTCCTCTACATTGGGGGAACCAAGCGGAGGCTTGGGGGCTGCTTTGCAGAACACCTCCGCTCAGTTCGCAATAAACAACTGCACCTCCCAGTCGCAAACCATTTCCACTCCCCCTCCCATTCTTTAGATGACATGTCCATCATGGGCCTCCTGCAGTGCCACAATGATGCCACCCGAAGGTTGCAGGAACAGCAACTCATATTCCGCTTGGGAACGCTGCAGCCCAATGGTATCAATGTGGATTTCACCAGCTTCAAAATCTCCCCTTCCCCCACCGCATCCCAAAACCAGCCCAGTTCATCTCCGCCTCCCTAACCTGTTCTTCCTCCCACTTATCCCCTCCTCCCATCTCAAGCCACATCCCTATTTCCTTTCTACTGGCCTCATCCCGCCCCCTTGACCTGTCTGTCCTCCACGGACTGACCTATCCCCTCCCTACATCTCCACCTACACTCACCGTTACTGGCTCCATCCCTATCTCTTTAACTTGTCTGTCTTCTCTCCACCTTTCTTCTTCTCTATCCATCTTTGATCCACCTCCCCCTCTCTCCCTATTTATTTCAGAGCCCTCTTCCCCTCCCCCATTTCTGATAAAGGGTCTAGGCCTGAAATGTCAGCTTTCCTGCCCCCAAGATGCTGCTTAGCCTGCTGTGTTCATCCAGCTCTACACCTTCTCACCTTCTGTTAGGCCTCCATTTCTGTGCAATCTTTCAGTTGGGCCTGTTGTGAGCTTCTCTTTCTGTGTGATGTTTCATTTGGAGCCCGTTGTAAAACTACTTCTGTGTGATATTTTGTTTGGGGTGTCCTGTAGGCCTCTGTTTCTGGGTGACATATTATTTGAGATCCGCTGCAGATCGCTGTTTCCTGCTCAAGGCTCTGTTACTGAATGCTCTCTCAGATGGTAATGGTTGAGTGGGGGATATGCCGGGCCGTGAGGTTACATATTATACTGAAGTATATTGCTGCTGTTGATGGCCCGCAGTGCCTCATGGATGCCAAGTCTTGAGTTGCTAGATCTGTGTAAAGCCTGTCCCATTTAGCACGTGATAGTGCCACGCAACACAATGGAAGTTCTTCTCAATGTGAAGGCAGGACATTGTCTCCACAAGGACTGTGCGATGGTCACTGTTACCGATACTGTCATGGACAGATGCAACTGCAGCTGGCAGTTAGTAAGGATGAGGTCGGGTATGTTTGTCCCTCTTGTTAGTTCCCTCACCATCTGCCGCTGACCCAGTATAGCAGCTCTGTCCTTTAGGACCGGACCAGCTTGATCGGTAGTACTGCTGCCGAGCCACTCTTGGTGCTGGACGTTGAAATTCCCCACCCAGAGTACATTTTGTGCCCTTGCCATCCTCAGTGCTTCCTCTAAGTGTTGTTCAACATGGAGGAGGACTGAGTCGTCAGCTGAGGTGAGTGGTAATCAGCTGGAGGTTTCCTTGCCCATGTTTAACTTGAGGCCATGAGACTTCATGGGGTCTGAAGTCAATGTTGAGGACTCCTGGAGCAATGCCCTCCCGAAACTATACAGCTGTGCTGGCACCTCTGCTGGGTCTGTCCTGCCCATGGGATAGGACGTACCCAGGGATGGTGATGGTAGTATCTGGGACATTGTCTGTAAGGTATGATTCTGTGAGTATGACTATGTCAGGCTGTTGCTTAACTAGTCTTTGAGACAGCTGTCCTGATTTTGGCATTAACCCCAAGAAGTTAGTGAGGAAGGCTTTGCAGAGTCGACAGGGCTGTTTCTGCCGTTATCTTTTCCAGTGAGGACCTCAATCCTGAGCGTTCTGTTCAGTTTCATTCCCAATAACAATTTCTGTCATGGTTTTGATACAACTGAGAGTCTTGCTAGGCTATTTCAGAAAATATGTAAGAGGCAGCCACATTGCTGTGGGTCTAGAGTCACATGTAGGCTCAGACCAGGTAAGGATCCCAAATTTCCTTGCCGAAAGCACATTAGTGATGTCTACTTTATTAACCACACAGACATCTATCCTTGCATCTTCACTGATCTGTGAACCTCTACACCCCTAGTCGCTCTCCTCTGAAATTCTGTGTGTTTTATTTCGTATTACATCGCTTTGTGTTAAATTTCATCTCCCAACTCTTTCTCCATTCTGGCCTATCTGTGTCCTCTGGGGGTTTATCACCTCTCATAGAACATAGAACATGGAACATTACGGCACAGTACAGGCCCTTCGGCCCTCGATGTTGCACCAACCTGTGAAACCAATCTGAAACCCATCTAACCGACACTATTCCATTATCATCCATATGTTTATCCAATGGCCATTTAAATGCCCTTAAAGTTGGTGAGTCTACTACTGTTGCAGGCAGGGCGTTCCATGCCCTTACTACTCTCTGAGTAAAGAACCTACCTCTGACTTTTGTCGTACATCTTTCACCCCTCAGTTTAAAGCTATGTCCCCTCGTGTTAGCCATCACCATCCGAGGAAAAAGGCTCTCACTGCCCACCCTATCTAATCTTCTGATCATCTTGTATGTCTCTATTAAGCCGCCTCTTAACCTTCTTCTCTCTAATGAAAACAGCCTCAAGTCCCTCAGCCTTTCCTCATAAGACCTTCCCTCCATACCAGGCAACATCCCAGTAAATCTCCTCTGCACCCTTTCCAAAGCTTCCACATCCTTCTTATAATGCGGTGACCAGAACTGTACGCAATACTCCAAGTGCGGCCGCACCAGAGTTTTGTACAGCTGTTTGTATACCTTTGGGGTATCAGGGTGGCTCTGTGGTTAGCACTGTTGCCTCACGGTGCCAGGCACCCAGGTTCAATTCCACCCTTGGGTTTATACATTCTCCTTGTGTCTGTGAGGGATTCCCCCAGGGGCTCCAGTTTCTCCAAAGTTAACATTTCAGGTACAGTGACCCTTACCTCGGAATTGAGAGTGGGTCACTGGATCTGAAACATTATCTCTGATTTCTCTGCACAGATGCTGCCAGACCTGCTGAGCTTTTCCTGTGACTTGTGTTGTTCCTTCTGTATGGATTGTCGCTGAGGCCTGGTGGAGGTATCCCTGGGTTTGAGCTGGAGCCTGGCATCGACCTTTTGCTTTCTCTGTGAGTTGTTGAAAATAAGGCCTGCTGTAGGCCGCTCTCTGTGGCCTGCTGGTAGGCAATTTCTTTCCCCGCCCCTTGATCTCTGGATTATTTGAATTGAAACCCATCGATGGCCTCTGCCTTTCTCTCGCTCTCTCTGACCCTCACTGTCTCACTCTCTCTCTGTCTCTCTCTCTCTCTCTCTGTCTGACCATCACTATCTTTCTCTCTCTGGCTGTGTTGTTGGAATTGAAGCCTTTCTGTCTCTGTGGGTTGCTTGATTTGGGGTTGGTTACAGGGCTCTCTCTCTCTGTGGAGCATTCTCTTGCTGGAGATTCTGAATTCCAACTGGAATGTTTCCACCAAGGCCTACTGAAGCTTCCCTGTGGATTATTTTGAACTCTGTCATAATCCTTTCCCACACTCTCTTTTTGTGGTTTGAGATTTTCTCCACTGGTGACCTTTGTCTTTTGCTCTATCTCTCTCACTCTCTTTATCTGTCTCTCTCACTTTCTCACTCTCTTGCTTTTTCAGTCTCTCTCTCTCTCACTCTCTCTCACACTGACTCTCTCACTGTCTCACTCTCTCTCTCACTCTCATTCTCACTCACTCTCACTTGCTCACGCTCACACTCTCACTTTCTCTCTCACGTTCTCTCTCTCTCTCTGTGGGTTATTTGAGATGTTGCTGTGTGAATAAGTGCAGGATGCAGTGTATATACAGCATTACTCTGTGACCCTCAGTAACAGCCTTATATTTGATGGTCAGTGTCGCTCTCAGCACACTTGTGCGCTCAAGCTAGACGCTGCATTTTGAAGTTTACAAACACGGGCTGGTCAATAACGTGGTTGTCACTAACAGCTGAAGGTCAGCCTGTCGTTGGGATTTACAGCCTGGAGCCGGGTGGGGACGGTCAGCGGGTCCGAAGCAGAGTGGGGATGGTCAGTGGGCCCGGGGTGGGGACGGTCAGTGGGCCCGAAGCAGAGTGGGGATGGTCAGTGGGCCTGGGGTGGGGACGGTCAGTGGGCCCTGAGCAGAGTGGGATCAGTCAATGGGCCCTGAGCGGAGTGGGGACGGCCAGTGGGCCATGAGTGGAATGGGGACGGTCAGTGGGCCCTGAGCAGAGTGGGAATGGTCAGTGGGCCCGGAGCGGAGTGGGGATGGTCAGTGGGCCCTGAGCGCAGTGGGGACGGCTAGTGGGCCTTGTGAGGAGTGGGGAGGGTCAATGGGCCCTGAGCAGGGTGGGGCTGGTCAGTGGGCCTGGAGCAGACTGGGGATGGTCTAGGCCTGAAACGTCAGCTTTTGTGCTCCTGAGATGCTGCTTGGCCTGCTGTGTTCATCCAGCTCCACATTTTATTATCTTGGATTCTCCAGCATCTGCAGTTCCCATTATCTCTGCTGTTAAATCTTTCACCAGTTAGAAGGTTTTAATTGATTACTATGGACGTGTAAGTCCCAAAATTCCTTTCAGGCCACTGACCTGAGAGAACTAAAGGTTTATCAGTGTCAAGAAGAAGTGACAGTTTTGATCAGACAGTGCATGTTAGGACTGAGGTCTTGATTAGAATCTATTTGTGTTTTGGTTTGGAGTCAGACTGGTTTTATTTGTAAAGTAGGAATTTATAAAACACCACATTGATTGACTTTTGAAAAATTATGTGCTTTTTGAACAAAAGAGAATGTATTTGCAAAATCAAATTCACCCCATAGATTCATGTGTGTGTGTGTGTGTGTGTGTGTGTGTGTGTGTGTGTGTGTGTGTGTGTGTGTGTGTGTGTGAGAGAGAGAGAGAGAGAGAGAGGGTGAGTTTTGCTGAAATATTGATCGGCGTGAGAACACTGTATCAAGGGTTCTCTGGGTTATAAAGGGTGCGAATCAGTCAGGGAGACATAGGTACGACAGCAATCCTCCTCATTGTCAGAAAGGGCAGGAAAGCCAACAGGAAGATGCTTTAATCATTGCTGCTTCCACCTAATTATTAAATTCATGGTGAAATGACACTTTACAGAGTTTGTTTGCAGTCTTCACGTCATTGGAAGTGATTTTGAAAGCTTCGCTGAGAGTATATTTTTACAATTTAACGGCACCTAAGGAGTGGAGATAGATATTATTCCAAAGAGGTTGGGTTAAAGACAAAAGCTTTAAACTTCTATTGGAGTAAAAACCGTTTATGATTTGAAAGCACATTCAAAAAGTTATCTTTCTTCATCAGTAATCAGAATTTCAAACTGCTGGAAGTTTTCTGACAGTTTTTTTTCGCAGTTAGTGGAAACTTCACGTTAAGCCTAATGAACGAAAGATCAGGGCAGAACAGAATTTAAATATTTTGTTTTAAAACAAAACGTTCTGAATTTGAAATGAGCAGCTTAATTGAACTTAAGCCATGGAGAAAGTGATTAAGTCTCCAGGCAGATATAAGGCTACAAATACTTAGAATCATAGAAACTTGCAGTACAGATAGAAGGCATTTGATCCATTGAGTCTGCAATGGCCCTCCGAAGAACATCCCACCCTATCCCCATAACCCCACATTTCCCACAGACTAATTCATCTAACCTGCATTTCCCTGGAATCTATGGGCCAATTTAGCATGGCAAATTTACCCTATCTTGCACATCTATAGACTGTGGGAGAAAACTGGAGCACCCAGAGGAAACCCACGCAGACACGGGGAGAATGTACAAGCTCCCACACGGACAGTTGCCCGAGGGTGGAATCGAACCTGGGTCCCTGGCGCTGTGAGGCAGTAGTGCTAAACCGCTCAGACAAAGGATCAAATTGGTCAATTTGTGAGGTGCAAAAATTGCTTTGGATCGTGATCCTACCTTGTCAGACAGAACAGATAAACGCACTGATATATTCTGCGGGCCCATTAACAGTCTATGCTACTAACAGACAAAAAGATAAGGACGATAGAAAGACCTTTGGAAAGCATCTGGCAACTATTTTACTTTAAGACCTAATTATAAAATTAAAACAGCAAAATTTAATAAAAGTGTAGAGTTTTCAGAAGGGCCCATTGATCTTTATACATTAGAGATAATGGGAACTGCAGATGCTGGAGAATCCGAGATAACAAAGTGAGGAGCTGGATGAACACAGCAGGCCAAGCAGCATCTTAGGAGCTCACATCTTTATACATTGCTCATTTCTTGTGATTGTGAAGCTTTAGAATGGAATTGTTGTCAATATTTCAGATTGAACTTCATCAGCTCTTTCCTAATCAAGGGATTATTTATTTACTTGACTTACTAAGTGAAGGAAGATCTCACGCTGGAGAAGCAATCTGGGTTGTGTTAGAAGCCAAGGCACAAAAAGAATTAGCCTCAAGGACAAAAAGACAGGTTTACTGTGTGGGACACTGTCAGAACTGATTGATTTTGTAAAGTATGAACCTTCCAAATAATCAGTTCACACATCAATGCAGTAAGTGTTCAAAGCTTTGGATCTTGGGTGTTATTGTCCAAGATGGTTCATAGTTCCTTGAAAGTGGAGTTGCAGGTAGACAGGACGGTGAGGAAGGTGTTTGGGACGCTTGCCTTTATTGGTCAGTGCATTGAGTACAGGAGTTGGGAGGGTCATGTTGCGGCTGTACAGCACATTGGTTAGGGCCACTTCTGGAATACTGTGTGCAATTCTGGTCTCCCTGCTACAGAAAGGATGTTGTGAAACTTGAATGGTTGCAGGAAAGATTTTCAAGGATGTTGCCGGGATTGGAGGGTTTGAGCTACAGGGAGGGGCTGAATAGACTGGGGCTATTTTCCCTGAAGTGTCGGAGGTTGAGGGGTGACCCTATAGAGGTTTATAAAATCATAGACAATAGAACATAGAACCATACAGCACAGAACAGCCCTTTGGCCCTCGATGTTGCGCCGACATGTGATCTAATCTAAGCCCATCCCCCATCATCATCCATATGCCTATCCAAGGACTGTTTAAATGCCCCTAATGTGGCTGAGTTAACTACATTGGCAGGCAGGGCGTTCCACACCCTTACCACTCTCTGAGTAAAGAACCTGCCTCTGAGATCTGTCTTAAATCTATCACCCCTCAATTTGTAGCTATACCCCCTTTGTACAAGCTGAAGTCATCATCCTCGGAAAAAGACTCTCACTGTCCACCCTACCTAATCCTCTCATCATCTTGTATGGGATGGACTGAAGGGTCTGTTTCCATGCTGTCCAGCTCTGTGACTGTATGTGCAGCAAAAAAAAGTAACTATCACTGGAGTGTCAGCTTGGCAAGAAAGAGGCATCAGATCTGACTTCCATGACCTAAGTTTACGACAAACAGTTGTCCTTAGAAGAAGGTTTACCTCCTTTAGCAAAAACAACTGAGGAAAAAGCAGTCTGAACATCCAACTCAATCCCAATTTAACACAGGAGTGGATACCTTGGTGTTATCTGACAAAGCTGCTTGATTGATAAAAATACAAATTACAGCCCGCTGAGCATTACTCAAAGTTGGCGGAACAACTCCTGAGTTTAAAGGAACATTACCATTCGGTTTAAGACGTAAAGATTGATCACCGGTTTCTATCGCTAAGAACTGGGATAAGGAAAGTGCCACTGTTTTAGGTGGGACACTCTCAATTGTCGACATGGGTCAGGCCAACTCAATGTAGCAGGAGAAAGGCATCAGGCAAAGAAAAGACTTTGAGCTGAAGTTTCTCCACTCCTCCAGCATGATGCCTCACTACAAACCAAATTTAAAAGCGACTGCACAACATGTCGATCACGACAAAGCCAACAGATTGACGGATGTGACCAATATGTCCATTCCCAAATGTGTTGACTTCACAGTCTTCGACAAAGCAAGATCAATGCATCTTATCTCCATTGTTAATGGCCGTCAGTCCACATTGTCCTAAAGAGGGGGTTGGTAGCAAGTGTCTGCAGTGGGTTCTGGCAGCTCCAATTGGATGAAGCATTGGGAATGCTTGCTGCATTTATTTGGGAGAAATTGCACAGACTTCTATTTGGGATTGTCATACCACTTCCAGCAAACCGTGAGGGCTGGGCTAGGATGAACTATCTGCTAAATGGACAATGTCCATGGGGAGACATGAGGCAGAGGCCAGGCACTATATTAAAGCAGCCAGAAGGCGCGGGAATGCAGCCACAAGCAGCAAAATTAGACCATTCATTCCTCAGTCATTAATGGCAGTGAACGATGACACAACTCGCTGAAGGAGGAGGATGCACAAATATTCCCATCCTCGATAATGAGAGAGGCCAGCACATCAGTGCAAAAGGTGGGGTTAAAATTGCTAACTGCTTTTCACTCAATAAAAGCTGATAACAGCAGGGATGACGTACCCGTGGATGTTTGGCTGACCATTCACATTCAGCGGGTACGGTCAAGATATGATCAACTGCTCGAAACAGTCCCCAAGTTGCCATGAGAACTGATTTTGTTTAACGTTCTCACTCTGATTTATTCTCATCACTGGCAATGATGAGGCAGTTTTATGGAAATGAAATTTGTCTTTTCTGATGTTTCACTTACTTGTGTTGCTAGCTCTAGTTTAAGCGTGTTTTCAGTTGAGTTATTGGAGGAGGAGTTTGCAATATGACCTTAGTGTTTGTAGGAGAAGTCTTTGTTCCTTGATCGGGTGCATTCCTTCCCTTGAGAATTGCCTTAGGCCTCAGTTGGAGTGTTGTGTACACCTGTGGGTGCCACATTATGGGAAGGATGGGAACACATTGCAGAGAGTGCAGAAGCGATTTGTAATAGTAGTTGCAGGGATGAGAAGTTTCAGTTGTGAAGATGGATTGGACAGCTTGGGTCTGCTCTATTTTCTCGTTTCCCACATTTACCTTACAAGGGGAGGGGCACCATCACATAGAAGAAGAATAAGGCGCTCAATGTGAGATTGTTTGATGATACCAAAGGGAAGCTTATGGTGTATTAGATAGGAGGGGAACACAAACATTGTGGTAACACTGTGCCTTATGAGAAAAAGGCTAGTCAGGCTAAGCCTGTATACTCTGGAGTTTAGGAGAATTGGAGATTACTGAATTGAAATTATCCTGAAGGGACTTACAGAGTCATATAGCACAGAAACAGACTCTTCGGCCCAACCATTCGATGCTAACCATAATCCCAAGCTAAACTAGTCCCATCTGCCTGCTCCCGGCCCCATATCCCTCCAAACATTTCTTATTCATCTCCTTATCTGAATGTCTTTTAAACGTTGTAACTGTACCCACATCCACCACTTCCTCTGGATGTTCATTCCACACACAAATCACTCTCATGTCCTTTTTTTTTAAATCTTTCCCCTCGCACCTTAAAAATCTGCTTCCTAGTCTTCAAATTCCTCCAGCCTAGTGAAAAGACACCTGCCATGATTTTATAAACTTCAGTAAAATTATCCATCAACATCCTACACTCCAGTGAAAAAAGTCCCAGCCTATCCAGCCTCTCCCTATAACTTAAATCCTCCATACCTGGCAACATCCTGGTAAATCTCCTCTGAACTGTCTCCAGCTTAATAATAGCCTTCCTATAACTTGGGCGATGAGGAGAACTGGACACAGTGCTCCAGAAAAGGCCTCACCAACATCCTGTAAAACCTCAACATGACATCCTAACTCCTACACTCAATGAGCTGAGCAATGAACACAAGCATGCCAAATGCCTTAGCCACCCTGTCTACCCGAGACACAAACTTCAAAGAATTATGTACCTGACCACTAGGTCTCTCTGGTCTCCATCATTACCCAAGGCCGTACTTTTAATTGCATATGGCTTGCCTTTGATTGTTTTATCAAGACATTTGATAAAATGTTTGTTTTATCAAACCTCACACGTATCCAAACTCCATCTGCCACTCTTCACCCATTGACTCAATCAAGATCTCTTCGTAATCCCAGATAACCTCCTTCACTGTCCGCTATACCACCCATATTAACTAGTAGTGGATATGTAAAGGTTCCTGTTTCGGGAGGATCTGGAACTACGGGTCATATGAGGTCGCCCATGTAGAGCAGAGGTGAGAAAACTTTTGTTTTCTCTTTCAGAGGGCTGTGAATGTTTGGAATCCCGTTCCTCAAATAGCAGCTGATGCAGAAACTTTCAATATGTTTAAGGCAGGGATGGGAAGGTTCTTGGTGAAAGTTTTTCGAGGTCGGGGTGGCAGCAAGGTGGAGTTGAGGCTTAGATGAGATCGGTCATGCTGTCATTGATCAGAGGAGCAGATTTGAAGGTGCCACATGGCTGACTGCTGCTTCTCATTTATGCATTTGTACATAGCCATGCAATGTACTGGCACCGAGAGAAACAGCACTTAAACTGAATGCAAACTGAACACTTAATACCTAAGCAGCCAGGCAGTGAAGTGAGGAGCAAAAACAAAGCTGCTGGAAAAGCTCAGTAGGTCTGGCAGCATCTGTGAAGGAAAAAAAAGAGTAAACGTTTGAGTTCTGAGGAAGGGTCACCAGACCCGAAACGTGAACTGTTTTCTCCTCCACAGATGTTGCCAGACCTGCTGAGCTTTTCCAGCAACTTCTGTTTTTGCTCCTGATTTACAGCATCTGCAGTTCTTTCGGTTTTTGTAAAATTAAGCGAGGAGGTTACTGTGCTGATTTGTTCTTCTTAATTCTTTCATGAGTTGTGGGCATTGCACCCTAGATGTTGTCCATCCCCAATTCCCTTAGGACTGAGGGGCTTTCTTACTCATTTGCAGAGGGCAGTTAACAGCCAACTCCATCACCAAAGGTCGGGAGTTATGCCTAGCCGTAGTGGGTAAAGAAGACGGATTTCGTATGTGAAGGTTATTACTGAACCTGATGATAGTAGTTTGATGGTCACCGTCACAGACAGTTGGCTTTCTCTTCTAGTTTTTCAGAAATTGCATTGAATTTCCACCAACTGACATGGTGGGATTTGAACTTGTGCCCCCAGAACATTAGCCTAAGCTTTTTGTTAGCTTTTTAAAATTAATTCATGGGCTGTGCACATCGCTGGCCAACCAGCACTTCTTACCTGTCCCTAGATGTCCTTGAAAAGGCAATGTTGAGCTGCCTTCTTGACCCGCTACAGTCCATGTGAATTGACCCACAATGTCCTTAGGGAGAGAATTCCAGGATTGTGACCCAACGACAGAGAAGGAACGGCGATATATTCCCAAGTCAGGATGGTGACTGGCTTGGAGGGGAGCTTGCAGGTGGTGGCATTCCCATGTAGCTGGTGGCATTGTCCTTCTGGATAGAAGTAGCCATGAGTATGGAAGGTGTTATATGAGCATCTTGGGTGAATTTGTAGTGTATCTTCTGGATGGTACACACTGCTGTGACTGAGCGTCGGTAGGGGAGGGAGTGGGCTGTTTGTGGATGCGGCGCCAATCAAGGGGAGCTGCTTTGTCCTGGATGATGTTGAGCTTCTTGAGTGTTGTTGGGGGCTGCAACATCCAGACAAGTGAGGAGTATTCCATCATATTCCTGACTTGTGCCTTGTAGATGGTCGGACAGGATTTAGGGAGTCAGGAGAGGGTTTACTCGCTGCAGGATTCCCAGCTTCTGGCCTGATCTTGTACCACTGTGCTTATGTGGTGAGTCCAGTTGAGATTCTGGTCAATGATAGCCCCCAGGATGTTGATAGTGGGCGATTCAGTGATGGTAACACCGTTGAATGTCAAAGGGCAGTGGTTAGCTTGTCTCTTATTGCTGATGGCCATAGCCTGGCATTTGTGTGGCGCGATGTCACTTGCCACTTGTCAGTCCAAGCCTGGATATTGTTCAGATCTTGTTGCATTTGAACACGGACTGCTTCGGAATCTGAGGAGTCACAAATGGTGCTGAACATTGTGCAATCATCAGCGTATATCCCCACTTCTGACCTTATAATAAAGGGAAAGTCATCGATAAAGCAGCTGAAAGTGATTGGGCTCGGGACACTACCCTGAGGAATTCCTGCAGAGATATCCTGGAGCTGATATGAATGTCCTCCAACAACCACGACTATCTTCCGATGTGTCAGGTATGACTCCAGCCAGTGGAGAGTTTGCTCCTGATACCCATTGATACCAGTTTTGCCAGGGCTCCTTGATGCCACACTCAGTTGAATGCAGCCTTGATACCAAGGACTGTCACTCTCACCTCACCTTTGGAATTCAGCTCTTTTGTCCATGTTTGAACCAAGGCTGTAATAAGGTCAGGAGCTGAGTGGTCCTGGTGGAACCCAAACTGGGCATCATTAAGCAGGTTATATCTGAGCACGTGCTGCTTAATAGCCCTGTGATTGACACCTTCCATCACTTTACTGATAATTGAGGGGAGACTGATGGGGCCGGATTGGATTTGTCCTGCTTTGTGTAAAGGACATACTTAACCAATTTTCCACATTCTCGGCTAGATACCAGGGTTGTAACTGTACTGGAACAGCTTGGCTAAGGGAGCAGCAAGTTCTGGAGAATATCTCTCCTGCTGCTGTTGGAATGTTGTGTTGGAATCGCACTGGGGTTCTGTCCCAGTGAGACATTGGGAATTCAAGTTTAGCAACACAAAACAACATCTGAATATATACTCAGAGATAATGGGAACTGCAGATGCTGGAGATTCCAAGATAATAAAATGTGAGGCTGGATGAACACAGCAGGCCAAGCAGCATCTCAGGAGCACAAAAGCTGACGTTTCGGGCCTAGACCCTTCATCAGAGAGGGGGATGGGGGGAGGGAACTGGAATAAATAGGGAGAGAGGGGGAGGCGGACCGAAGATGGAGAGTAAAGAAGATAGGTGGAGAAGGTGTGGGTGGGGAGGTAGGGAGGGGATAGGTCAGTCCAGGGAAGACGGACAGGTCAAGCAGGTGGAATGAGGTTAGTAGGTAGCTGGGGGTGCGGCTTGGGGTGGGAGGAAGGGATGGGTGAGAGGAAGAACCGGTTAGGGAGGCAGAGACAGGTTGGACTGGTTTTGGGATGCAGTGGGTGGGGGGGAAGAGCTGGGCTGGTTGTGTGGTGCAGTGGGGGGAGGGGATGAACTGGGCTGGTTTAGGGATGCAGTGGGGGAAGGGGAGATTTTGAAACTGGTGAAGTCCACATTGATACCATATGGCTGCAGGGTTCCCAGGCGGAATATGAGTTGCTGTTCCTGCAACCTTCGGGTGGCATCATTGTGGCAGTGCAGGAGGCCCATGATGGACATGTCATCAAGAGAATGGGAGGGGGAGTGGAAATGGTTTGCGACTGGGAGGTGCAGTTGTTTGTTGCGAACTGAGCGGAGGTGTTCTGCAAAGCGGTCCCCAAGCCTCCGCTTGGTTTCCCCAATGTAGAGAAAGCCGCATCGGGTACAGTGGATGCAGTATACCACATTGGCAGATGTGCAGGTGAACCTCTGCTTAATGTGGAATGTCATCTTGGGGCCTGGGATGGGGGTGAGGGAGGAGGTGTGGGGACAAGTGTAGCATTTCCTGCGGTTGCAGGGGAAGGTGCCGGGTGTGGTGGGGTTGGAGGGCAGTGTGGAGCGAACAAGGGAGTCACGGAGAGAGTGGTCTCTCCGGAAAGCAGACAGGGGTGGGGATGGAAAAATGTCTTGGGTGGTGGGGTCGGATTGTAAATGGCGGAAGTGTCGGAGGATAATGCGTTGTATCCGGAGGTTGGTAGGGTGGTGTGTGAGAACGAGGGGGATCCTCTTGGGGCGGTTGTGGCGGGGGCGGGGTGTGAGGGATGTGTCGCGGGAAATGCGGGAGACGCGGTCAAGGGCGTTCTCAATCACCGTGGGGGGGAAGTTGCGGTCCTTAAAGAACTTGGACATCTGGGATGTGCGGGAGTGGAATATCTTATCGTGGGAGCAGATGCGGCGGAGGCGGAGGAATTGGGAATAGGGGATGGAATTTTTGCAGGAGGGTGGGTGGGAGGAGGTGCCCTCCGCTTCTTCCTGTCCCGCAGGCCCGACCAGGCCCCCTCCACCGACACTCTCATCCGCCTAGCGGAACTCGTCCTCACACTCAACAACTTCTCTTTTGACTCCTCCCACTTCCTACAGACTAAGGGGGTGGCCATGGGCACCCGCATGGGCCCCAGCTATGCCTGCCTCTTTGTAGGTTACGTGGAACAGTCCATCTTCCGCACCTACACAGGCCCCAAACCCCACCTCTTCCTCCGGTACATTGATGACTGTATCGGCGCCGCCTCTTGCTCCCCAGAGGAGCTCGAACAGTTCATCCACTTCACCAACACCTTCCACCCCAACCTTCAGTTCACCTGGGCCATCTCCAGCACATCCCTCACCTTCCTGGACCTCTCAGTCTCCATCTCAGGCAACCAGCTTGTAACTGATGTCCATTTCAAGCCCACCGACTCCCACAGCTACCTAGAATACACCTCCTCCCACCCACCCTCCTGCAAAAATTCCATCCCCTATTCCCAATTCCTCCGCCTCCGCCGCATCTGCTCCCACGATAAGATATTCCACTCCCGCACATCCCAGATGTCCAAGTTCTTTAAGGACCGCAACTTCCCCCCCACGGTGATTGAGAACGCCCATGACCGCGTCTCCCGCATTTCCCGCGACACATCCCTCACACCCCGCCCCCGCCACAACCGCCCCAAGAGGATCCCCCTCGTTCTCACACACCACCCTACCAACCTCCGGATACAACGCATTATCCTCCGACACTTCCGCCATTTACAATCCGACCCCACCACCCAAGACATTTTTCCATCCCCACCCCTGTCTGCTTTCCGGAGAGACCACTCTCTCCGTGACTCCCTTGTTCGCTCCACACTGCCCTCCAACCCCACCACACCCGGCACCTTCCCCTGCAACCGCAGGAAATGCTACACTTGTCCCCACACCTCCTCCCTCACCCCCATCCCAGGCCCCAAGATGACATTCCACATTAAGCAGAGGTTCACCTGCACATCTGCCAATGTGGTATACTGCATCCACTGTACCCGATGCGGCTTTCTCTACATTGGGGAAACCAAGCGGAGGCTTGGGGACCGCTTTGCAGAACACCTCCGCTCAGTTCGCAACAAACAACTGCACCTCCCAGTCGCAAACCATTTCCACTCCCCCTCCCATTCTCTTGATGACATGTCCATCATGGGCCTCCTGCACTGCCACAATGATGCCACCCGAAGGTTGCAGGAACAGCAACTCATATTCCGCCTGGGAACCCTGCAGCCATATGGTATCAATGTGGACTTCACCAGTTTCAAAATCTCCCCTTCCCCCACTGCATCCCTAAACCAGCCCAGTTCATCCCCTCCCCCCACTGCACCACACAACCAGCCCAGCTCTTCCCCCCCACCCACTGCATCCCAAAACCAGTCCAACCTGTCTCTGCCTCCCTAACCGGTTCTTCCTCTCACCCATCCCTTCCTCCCACCCCAAGCCGCACCCCCAGCTACCTACTAACCTCATTCCACCTGCTTGACCTGTCCGTCTTCCCTGGACTGACCTATCCCCTCCCTACCTCCCCACCCACACCTTCTCCACCTATCTTCTTTACTCTCCATCTTCGGTCCGCCTCCCCCTCTCTCCCTATTTATTCCAGTTCCCTCCCCCCATCCCCCTCTCTGATGAAGGGTCTAGGCCCGAAACGTCAGCTTTTGTGCTCCTGAGATGCTGCTTGGCCTGCTGTGTTCATCCAGCCTCACATTTTATTATCTCTGAATATATACTGGGCCGTTTTGTCGGCGTTTGGAGTTTAAAACTAGGAAAGTCTTATCTCATAGCTGGGCTGAGTGTTGGTGACTATAACTGATCTGTACACTTTAGGCTCAAATATTTAAGCAGTTGGCACTAGAGTCAATTTAAGAGATTTGTGAGGTTGATTCCTACAATGTTGAATTGTCAAGAATGACTGAACCAGTTAGGCCTGTCCTGAGTAGAGTTCAGAAGAACGATAGGTGGAATTTCTTACCTTCATCTTTATTGATTTTGAGGGGGACATTATAGGGTAGATCTTGAGATGTTTCCAATAATGGGGGATACTCAAGCTAGAGAGGAAGGAAATGCTCATTTCAAATCCCTTCTCCCAGAGAGTAATGAATGCCTGGAATTCTTTACCATAGAGAGTTTTGGAGGCTAGATCAATGAAACTCTTTAAAGAGGATGTTGATCGATTTTTGAAATATCTGGGAGGTGAGAGCTATGAGGAGCTGGTCAGATGAGCCATGATCTTGTTGAATGGTGAGACAGGCTTAAGGAACAAAGTAACCCAGTCCTGTTCCTGTTTCTTCTGATGTGAGGAAGAGGGTTGAAGTGAGAGAGAGGCCGGGTGGAGTATAAAATGCCGACTGTTACCCACTTAATCATAGAGCTGTATATTTTTACAAAGGTGTGAGACCTGTAAAAGGTTAATGTTTAGAAAGTATTGGCTGTGCGTGTACAAGGATCAGAAGCAGTCACAGCGTGGCTACAGCAAGCAACTGGGAAGGCAGGTGACATGTTGCACTTGTTGTAAGGGGATTGGTGTATAGCACTACAGCCCTGCCCTAATTGTACAGGGTAGTGGGGTGGGAGCAGAGAAACTGCGTACCGTGTGCAGTCTTAGTCCCCATTTCCGCACATTCATCAGATTAGTCTGTTTCAGTTATGAGTGGTGTACCACAAGGATTTTTTCTGGGTCCCCTTCTATTTGTGATTTTTGTAAATGATTTGGATGCAGGAGTGGAAGGGTAGATTAGTAAGTTCGCAGACGATACGAAGGTGAGTCGGGTTGTGGACAGTGTGGAGGGCTGTTCTAGGCTACAAAGGGACAATGATAGGATGCAGAGCTGGGTTGAGAAGTGGCAGATGGAGTTTAATCTTGAAAAGTGTGAGGTGATTCATTTTGGGAGGCCACACTTGAAAGCAGAATACAGGGTTAATGGAAAGATTCTTGGCAGTGTGGAGGAGCAGAGGGATCTTGGGGTTCATGTCCACAGTTCCCTGAAAGCTACCACCCAGGTGGATAGAGTTGTTAAGAAGGTGTATGGTGTGTTAGTTGTCATTAATAGAGGGATTGAGTTCAAGAGCCGTGAAGTTATGCTCCAGCAATGCAAAAGCCTGGTTCGGCCACATCTGGAGTATTGTGTCCGGTTCAGATCACCTCATTACAGGAAAGATGTGGAAGCATTGGGAAAGGTGCAGAGGAGATTGACTAGAATGTTGCCTGGAATGGAGGGAAGGTCTTACGAGGAAAGGATGAGAGCGCTAGGGCTTTTCTCTTTAGAACGACAAAGGATGAGAGGTGACTTGATAGAGGTGTACAAAATGATCAGAGGTACAGATAAAGTAGACAGCCTGAGACTTTTTCCTTGAGTGGAGGAAGCTATTATGAGGGGACATAGTTTTAAGGTGAGTGGAGGTAGATATCGGGGAGACGTCAGAGGTAGGTTCTTCACTGAGAGAGTGGTAGGGGTGTGGTCTGCGTTGCCGGAGAGGGTGGTGGAGTCGGTCTCATTAGGGGCATTGAAGCTGCAATTAGATAGGCATATGGATGACATTATAAGGTAGGGGTGGATCTTAGGTTTAGGGTAAAAGTTTGGCACAACATCGTGGGCTGAAAGTCCTATATTGTGCTGTACAGTTCTATGTTCTATGTCCTAGTCCCTGGGATGGAGAGAGTTATCCTGTGATGGGGTGCAGAGTAATTTGTCAATGTTGCCTGGTGTTTAGGAAAATAAGCTGGGATTTCATTGAGACTGACAGGATTCTGCAAGGTTTTAATAGAGAAATATGAGAGATTGTATGTCTTACAAGTTAGGGAATCTAGAACATTGGTCTGGGCTGGTCCCAGTCTCCGTGTGGGATGATGAGCTGGGGGCCTGCTGTAGGCCTCACACCACGTGTGGGCTGTTTAAGCTGGAGACTGATGCAGGCCTTTGTCCCTCACAGGGCCTATGAGCTGGGGGCCTGCTGTCGGCTCCAGTCTCAGTGTGGGCTGTTTGAGCTGCAACCTGATGTAGGCTCCAGTATCCGAGAGGGACAATGAGCTGGAGCCTGATGTAGGCTCCAGTCTCCAAGAGGGACAATGAGCTGGAGCCTGATGTAGGCTCCAGTCTCCAAGAGGGACAATGAGCTGGAGCCTGATGTAGGCTCCAGTCTCTGTGAGGGACAATGAGCTGGAGCCTGATGTAGGCTCCAGTCTCTGTGAGGGTCAATGAGCTGGAGCCTGATGTAGGCTCCAGTCTCTGTGAGGGACAATGAGCTGGAGCCTGATGTAGGCTCCAGTCTCTGTGAGGGTCAATGAGCTGGAGCCTGATGTAGGCTCCAGTCTCCAAGAGGGACAATGAGCTGAAGCCTGATGTAGGCTCCAGTCTCCAAGAGGGACAATGAGCTGGAGCCTGATGTAGGCTCCAGTCTCTGTGAGGGTCAATGAGCTGGAGCCTGATGTAGGCTCCAGTCTCTGTGAGGGACAATGAGCTGGAGCCTGATGTAGGCTCCAGTCTCCGAGAGGGACAATGAGCTGGAGCCTGATGTAGGCTCCAGTCTCCGAGAGGGACAATGAGCTGGAGCCTGATGTAGGCTCCAGTCTCCGAGAGGGACAATGAGCTGGAGCCTGATGTAGGCTCCAGTCTCCGAGAGGAACAATGAGCTGGAGCCTGATGTAGGCTCCAGTCTCCGAGAGGGACAATGAGCTGGAGCCTGATGTAGGCTCCAGTCTCCAAGAGGGACAATGAGCTGGATCCTGATGTTGGCTCCAGTCTCCAAGAGGGACAATGAGCTGGAGCCTGATGTAGGCTCCAGTCTCTGTGAGGGACAATGAGCTGGAGGTTCTGTAGGCCTCAGCCTCTGTGAGGAATGAAAAGCTGGGGGCCTGCTATAGGCAGTTGGAGTATAACATTGTCAGGAAGAATTTTTAAAAAAGTATGATTTTAACAGTGAGAAACAGAATAATCGGGCGTTAAAGAGGGGCCTGGGTGTCCTGATGCAGGATTCACAAAAGGTTGGTATGAAGCTACAGTCAATGATTTGGAAGCACAAGGGAATGTTGGCCTTTATTTTCAGGAAATGATGAAATCTGTTCCAACTGTGCAAGGCATTGGTGAGACTGACCTGGAGCACTCTGTGTGTAGTTTTGACTCCAGTATCTTTCTCACATGGCAGAACCTAACTGTTGTTCCTTGATTTCCAATAACATTACCATCACTGAATTCCTAGACTAGTGGCACCCTGGGCGCTACCATTGATCACAAACTGAACTGGAGTCACCATTTAATATTGTGGCTACAAGGCCAGATCTGATGTTGGGAATCCTGCAGTGAGCATGGATGGCAGTACATACATATGGATGAGAGTACATGGAGGGCAGTAAAATGTCGGGTATGCAGGGTAATTTGATCTTAGTAGGATAATAGGTCGGCACAGCATCGTGGGCCAAAGGGCCTGTACTGTGCTGTACTGTTCTATGTTCTGTGCTTTATGAGTAACTCACCCCCTGGCTCTCCACAGCCTGCCCACCATCTACATGGCACAGGACTGGATGGGTGCAGCCCCAACAACACTCAAGTGGCTTGAGGCTATCCACAAACATCCACCCCCTCTGCCACTGATGCTCAGAAACAGCAGTGTTTGTTATCTACAAGACAGACTGCACTAAATCACCAAATGCTCCTTTGTACAGTACTTCCAAATAATGACTCCTTCTGCCTAGAAGGACATGGGTAACAGGTACATGGAACACCTCCCTGACTTAGAAATATATTATTCATGGCTGTGACGAGATCAGCCAGGTGGGCCTCCAAGTATATGAGTTACCAGACTGGGACTGTGAGCCTGGTCCAGTCAGGGAGCCCAGGCTGGCAGATATAAGCAGGAATGTTAGGCGTTCTGTTCACT
Organism: Stegostoma tigrinum; assembly: GCF_030684315.1. NCBI lineage: Eukaryota > Metazoa > Chordata > Chondrichthyes > Orectolobiformes > Stegostomatidae > Stegostoma > Stegostoma tigrinum. The sequence continues at coordinate 15,886,370 of NC_081394.1, forward strand.
CTGAGAGAACTGGATCAGTGTCAAGGACTCTCCATGTGTAAATAAAGGGTGACTTGGTGACTGGATACCGGCTTCTGTGGGGTTATTTCAATCCTACTCTTTCTTCACTTGAGGCTGGGCCCAATCCTGGAACTCCTTCCTTAACAGCTTTGTCTCTACACCCCACGGACTGGGAGATATCAAGTGGCTGGTTCAGCACCACCAGTTTGGAATGGCCAATAAATACTGGCCTGGCATCAGTGAAGCCCATATCCCACAAAAATCTGAAAGCTATCACCATGAGTGGGTGTGATTTCACATCTCGACTTTGCAGTATTTTTCTCCCACTCCCCTTACTTTATGACCCAGCGTAAGACTGGTGACTTGCTTGGTTTCACTGTGGCTCTCCTGTTCTGATATCTGGATGGATTTGCTTTATCATTATCAAGTGTACCTAAGTATAGTGAAAAGCTTTGTTTTGCAAGCAGTACAGGCAGATCATAGAGAACAAAGGTGCACAGATAATGGGGTGCTTAGACAGAGCAGGGTATACAGATTACATTGCACAGGAGGTGCACGAAGCTAGATCTGCGTTACTTTATGTTAGAGAATCCACTCATCAGTCTAATAAGAAGAAGCTGCTCCTGAACCTGTTGGTGCGAGTGTTCAGGCTTCTGTATCTTCTGCCTGACAGAGGGGGTTGTAGGAGATCATTCCCAGGGTGTGGTGGGTCTTTGATGATGTTGGCAGCCTTTCCCCAGCAACGTGCCGTGTAAATGGAGTCCATGGATGGGAGGCTGGTTTCCGTGACGGTCTGGGCTGTGTACACCACCTTCTGTAGTTTCTCACGGCCCTGGGCAGAGCAGTTGCCGTACCAGGCCGTTCTGCACCCGGACAGTTTGCTTTCAATGGTGCATCTGTAGAAGTTGGTGAGGGACCTTGTGGACATGGCACATTTCCTGAGCTCCCTGAGGAAGAAGAGGCCTTGTTCTACCTCCTTGACTGTTCCATCTACGTGGGACGCCCAGGACAGGTTGTTGGTTATCATCACTCCGAACGAGCTAGACGCTCTCCACCCTCTCCACCTCCGCTGCATTGACCGAGATGGTGGGGGGGGGGGCACGTGTCCTTCTCCTTTTTTGCCGACACTGCGAGAGAGATAGTTATCAATGCACATGATATCAAGCCCTCTATCTCCCTTCTGTATTCTGACTCATCGTTGTTTGATATCCTTCCTACCACAGTGATGTCGTCAGCAAACTTGTAGACGGCGTTTGTACAAAATTTGCCGACACAGTTGTGGATGTATAGGGTGTACAGTAGGGGGCTGAGTACACATCTCTGTGGGGCTCCAGTGTTGAGGATTATTGCGGGCGAGGTGCTGTTGTGTATCTTCACTGATTGTGCTGCGGGCGAGGAAGCTGAGGATTCAGTTACGGAGGGCAGAGCCGAGACCTAGGTGGTGGAGTTTTGAGATCAGCCTGGTCAGGATTATGGTGTTGAAGGCGGAGCTGTAGTCGATGCTTAGGAGCCTGACATAAGCCTTACAGAGGTTTCTAAAATCATGAGATGCATAGATAAGGCCAAAAAATGTGCAGGCTCAGATGTTCCGGGGATGAGTACAGGGCGAGGGATATGGGGTCCACTGTGGATCTTTTGTGTCTCCTCATTTGGCTTGCTATGAAATATTGTTTCGTAATTGGTTCTGGGAAGGGCCCCCTCATCTGTTAAAGCTGTGCTTGAGCGTTCATCATGAATCGAAGTGTTTGGTGGATGTGATGGAGTACCACACATTACCCAGGTCAGTTAATTTCAAAGGGAAGCCATCATTACGAGAGCAGCATAGTTACAGAGAGAAACTGCTGGTCCAAACGGATATCTTCACAGTGGGCTCTGCTGTGAGCCTCAATGGGGAATAGTTCTGCTGCTTATCAGAAGGCCGTGTTAAATAGAGTTATATAGCATGGAAAGAGGCCCTTCAGCCCAACTCATCCATGATGACCAGGCTTCCTAAACTGCACTAGTCCCCTATTTGCCTGTGTTTGAACCATATCCATCTATACCCTTCCCAGCCATGTGCCTGTCCAGATGCCTTTTAAATGCTGTAACTGTACCGGCCCCCACCACTTCCTCTGGCAGTTCATTCCATACACACATCACCCTCTGCATGAAAAAGTGGCCTCATAGCTCCCTTTTAAATCTCTCCCTTTTCACCTTAAATCTCCGCCCCTCTAGTTTCAGGCCCCCACCCCGCAAACCCTGGAGAAAAGACCTTGGCTATTCACCTTCATAGAATCATAGGATCCCTACAGTGTGGGACTGGGTCATTCAGCCCATCGAGTCCACACCTACCATCTGAAAAGCAACACACCCAGATTTACGCCCATTGCTCCCCGTAACCCTGCATATCCCACAGCTACCCTAACTAACATGCACATCTCTGAAAAATATGGGCAATTTGGCATGGCCTTTCCACCCTAACCTGCACAAATTTTGGGCCTTATCTATGCTTCTCATGATTTTAGAAACCTCTGTAAGGTCACCCTTCAGCCTCCTGCGTTACAGGGAAGAAAGTCTCAGACTATCCAGCCTCTCCTTATGACTCAAACCCTCCAGTCTCAGTAACAGATTGAAATATATTACAGGTTAGATGTTGGTAAAGAACTCAGACAGCAGTAGGGAGAGGTGTTGCTTTGAAGAGTTGATGTTAACTTGCCACAGTATTCTGCAATGGACGGAACTGTGCTGTATTAATGACTATTGAAAGTGTATTGTTGTTTGATGCCATGTTTGATCATTTCCGTTTTGCATATCATGATTTAATAACTTAGACCCAATTTGACAACTATGGTCATCATGTGATTACCATCTTGTACACACATGACTCTGATCGGAAATGGGACCACAGTATTCACGAGAAACTTGCAGACTCTTTGTCCAGATGATCTCTCCAATAATCACTCTCCAGTGATAACACTGCGATCATTTCCAACAATCCCGGCACAAGCAATCTCTGATTATTTAGTCGCCCATTGCTGTTCACAGTGTAATCAATCTTCAAGGAACCCACTGCAAACAAGAACCAGTAGACCCAGTAAAATCATTTTTAATGATCCCAGTCGATTATTGTTATTGTCCAAAGATATGAGTTTAATGACTGCCATGATCCCAGTGAAAAATCACTGTTTATCCTCATTCACACTGCATCCCCACTGATCCCGATGTATTCACCGCGTCCCCACTGATCCCGGTGCATTCACGGTGTCCCCACTGATCCCGGTGTAATCACCGTGTCCCCACTGATCCCGGTGTAATCACCGTGTCCCCACTGATCCCGGTGTAATCACCGTGTTCCCACTGATCCTGGTGTATTCACCATGTCCCCACTGATCCCGGTGTAATCACCGTGTCCCCACTGATCCTGGTGCATTCACTGTGTTCCCACTGATCCCGGTGTATTGACAGTGTTCCCACTGATCCCGGTGTAAACACCATGTCCACACTGATCCCGGTGTGTTCACTGTGTTCCCACTGATCCCGGTGTAATCACCGTGTCCCCACTGATCCCAGTGTAATCACCGTGTCCCCACTGATCCCGGTGTATTCACTGTGTTCCCACTGATCCCGGTGTAATCACCGTGTCCACACTGATCCCGGTGTAATCACCGTGTCCCCACTGATCCCGGTGTAATCACCGTGTCCCCACTGATCCCGGTGTGTTCACTGTGTTCCCACTGATCCCGGTGTAATCACCGTGTCCCCACTGATCCCGGTGTAATCACCGTGTCCCCACTGATCCCGGTGTAATCACCGTGTTCCCACTGATCCCGGTGTAATCACCGTATCCCCACTGATCCTGGTGCATTCACTGTGTTCCCACTGATCCCGGTGTAAACACCATGTCCACACTGATCCTGGTGTATTCACAGTGTCCCCACTGATCCCAGTGTATTGACAGTGTTCCCACTGATCCCAGTGTAAACACCATGTCCACACTGATCCCGGTGTGTTCACTGTGTTCCCACTGATCCTGGTGTATTCACCGTGTCCCCACTGATCCCGGTGCATTCACTGTCTTCCCACTGATCCCGGTGTATTCACTGTGTCCCCACTGATACCGGTGTATTCACTGTGTCCCCACTGATCCCGGTGTATTGATGGTGTTCCCACTGATCCTGACGTATTCACCGTGTCCCCACTGATCCCGGTGTGATCACCGTGTCCCCACTAATTCCAGTGTATTCACCGTGTCCCCACGGATCCTGGTGTAATTAGTGTGTCCCCACTGAATCCGGTGTATTCACCATGTTCCCACTGATCCCGGCATATTCACCGTATTCCTGCTGAACCCGGTGTATTCACCATGTCCACACTGATCCCGGTGTATTCACCGTGTCCCAACTGATCCCGGTGTATTGACGGTGTTCCCACTGATCCCGGTGTAATCACCCTGCCCCCACTGATACCGGTGTAATCACCGTGTCCGCACTGATCCCGGTGCATTCACTGTGTTCCCACTGATCCCGGTGGATTCACCGTGTCCCTACTGATCCTGGTGCATTCACTGTGTTCCCACTGATCCCGGTGTAATTACTGTGTTCCCACTGATCCCGGTGCATTCACGGTGTCCCCACTGATCCCGGTGGATTCACAGTGTCCCCACTGATCCTGGTATATTCACTGTGTTCCCACTGATCCCGGTGTGTTCACCTTGTTGCCACTGTTCCCGGTATATTCACTGTGTCCCCACTGATCCCGTATATTTGCAGTGTCCCCACTGATCCCCGTGTATTCACCGTGTCCCGAAAGATCCCGGTGTAATCACCGTGGCCACACAGATCCCGGTGTAATTACTGCGTCCCCACTGATCCCGGTGTAATCACCATGTCCCCACTGATCCCGGTGTAATCACCGTGTTCCCACTGATGCCAATTCATTTGCTGACTCAACAAAATAGAGAATTCTGGATGTTGGAAATCTGATGCAGGAAATCAGAAATTGCTTTAAAAAGCTCGGCCATTCTGTGTAAACTGTTGGAGAGAAATCAGAGTTAACCTGTTGGGTCCAGTGACCCTTCCTCAGAACAGATTGTAGCTGGGTGCATGTGTTGGAGAAGGTGTTGGAGCTCCGACAGATTAAGTGATAGATGGAGATGGAACCCCGAGAGAGACAGTCAGGCAGATAAGTCTACCTGCAAAGATTTACCATGGGGAATTGATAGCTGCTGATGTGGTATCTCGTGGTTTACAATGGAGTTCGGTTGTGATAACAGTGACAATGCAATGACAATGTCTGTGTTCCCTGACCAAAACCTCTGTCTCAAACTTGTTCCAGGGAAGCCCACTGCCAGTGGGCACTTGTGAACCCACTCAGTATTTACCTCAGTAATGTTCGAGCCTGAGCAGTAAGGGGAGCCGAAGGCCTCGTGGTTTTATCACTGGACTGTTAATTCAAAGACCCGGATAATGATCTGGGGACCAGGGTTTGAATCCTGCCATGGCAGATGGTGGAATTTGTATTCAGTAAAATATCTGGAATCTAGAATCTAATAATGACTGTGAATCCTTTGCCAAGTGTTAGAAAAACCCACCTCGTTCACTCATGCCCTTTAGGGAAGGAAACCACCAGCCTTACCCGGTCTGGGTCTACATGTGACTCCAGACACACTACAATGTGGTTGACTCTTAGCTGCCCTCAGGGCAATAAATGCTGCCGAGCCAGCGGCTCCCGCATCCCATGAACGAATAAAGGATAAAAAAGCTAAGATTATTTTTTCAAAGAAGGGTACGGTTGCCCCCTTAATCAGAAAAAAAAATTTCCTTTACCGTCTTTAATCATTGGATTGGGAAAACAACTTTATTTTTTATTTTATTGTCATATGTATTTTACATTAAGACCATAATAAAATGTAACGAAAAGCTTCTATGTGTCACAATGATGCTGTGCCATTTTGAATCTTTTGAGAATAATGGAAAACCAAGAAAGTTTAGCTTGTAGAGAATCCTTCGTTCCTGAGCCAGCTCCATCACCATATTGCTGTCCCTCTGCCACCACTTCACCGACATCTATCAACATCGGTGTTTCTGATCCTCAGGTGCCATTTTCCTGCTGATTTTCCTTCACCATCACCTCACCACCACCTGTTGGGGCCAACTAACCAAAGTCAATGGTATCTCTCACCGCTGGGCCCACCTGGTCAATGTTGCCATGGTGCCATTCCACCATCACTTAGCTGCTGCAAGGGCCGGACCTGACAAACAATGAAGTTGGTGTTCCTCAGGCGCCATCTTTTGCTGCTGGTCCTGCCTCACCGACGTCACCGCTACTGGGAGCCGCCGATTCCAGGCCCTGTGCTTGCTCTGAACAAGTAATCAGCAGCTCGATTGAGGTCAACTCTGGGCCTACTCTCCTCCGTGCTGGGCCTATTCTCCTCCGTGCTGGGCCTGCTCTCCTCCACGCTGGGCCTATTCTCCTCCACGCTGGGCCTATTCTCCTCTGCGCTGGGCCTATTCTCCTCCGCTCTGGGCCTATTCTCCTCCGTGCTGGGCCTGTTCTCCTCCACGCTGGGCCTGCTCTCCTCCACGCTGGGCCCAGTCTCCTCTGCCCTGGGTCCAGTCAAGTTCCAAGCCCTGGGCCCACTGTAAGTCTGTGCTCCACCCTCTCACTGTCACTGATGCCAACCAAGTTCAGGACAAGGTAAGTAATTAAGAAATTTTAAAAAAAGAGATAAAAGTAAAAGAAAATGAAAAGCAGTAGGAGCAGACTGGTTTTAACACAGGAGCCCTACCCTGCCAACCCCATCCCAATATCAATAACGTGTTGGTCTTTTGGATATTCTTTATCTTTATTCATTCAAGGGATGCGTGCGTCGCTGACCAGGCAGCATTTGTTGCCATCCCTATTTGCCCAGAAGGCAGTTAAGAGTCAACCACATTGCTGTGGGTCTGGAGCCAAATGTAGGCCAGACCAGAGAAGGGTGGCAGTGTCCTTCCCTAAAGGGCATTAGTGAACGAGATGGGTTTTTTTTCCTGATAATTGACAATGGGTTCACGGTCATCATTAGATTCTCAATTCCAGATATTTATTAAATTCAAATTCCACCATCTGCCGTGGCGGGATTTGAACCCGGTTCCTCAGAATATTATCTGGGTCTCTGGATCAACAGTCCAGCAGTTATACTACTCGGCCATCGCCCTCCCTCCATACTTTGGCCATTTGGTCTGTGTAAAACATTTAGGCTGTGAAGTTAGTAGCCCAATGCTTATTATACTGATTCCAGTCTGGGAATCTAAAACAATTAAAAATTGAGATGAGGCAAAATTACTTCACTCAAAGGATTTTTTGGAATTACCTGACCCAAGGAGGTGTAGATTTTCAACCTATAAAAACATCTAAGGCCATAATTTTTGACAAAATTAGGGGAGGCAGGTAGGAGAGTGGAGTTGAACTTGAAGATCAGCTGTGCCAGTAGGGAATGGGTTGAATGGCCTGCAGCTCCAGTTTCTTTCGCCTGAAACTTGGCTGTGCTCAGGGCTGACCAACTGGTGAATGCATTAAATCTGTTGTCTCCAACACTTAGATTGTAATTGACTGGTTGATCACACATTGTCTGACTGTTGCCCTGCCCATTCGCGTGTGTTCCTTTTGCTGTGAGCATATTAATGATCAGGTGACATCTACTTCCTGAAACCTTGTGACCAGAGAAAAATGCACGGCAAGTTAGAGTCATAGGGTCATACAGCATGAAAGCAGGCCCTTCTGTCCAAATAGTGCATGCTGACCATAATCTCAAACTGAGCGGGTCCTATCTGCCTGCTCCTGGCTCATATCCCCCCAAACCTTTCCTATTCACCTGCCCATTTAAATCTTTTAAATATTGTAACTGTAACTGCATCCACCGCTTCCTCTGGCCGTTTGTTCAACACACTTTCAGTCTGTAAAAGTTGCCCCTCATGTCCTTGTTAGATCTTTCACCTTAAAAATATGCCCCCTAAAGCTTTGAACTCTCCCACCCCTGGGGAATGGACCTTGGCTATTCACTCTATCCATGCCCCTCATGATCAAAGTGAGCTGACATCACAAACCCCAAAAGCAATTTTTTTATACCCTTGTCGGAGACGGGCACCTCTGGCTGGGGCCAGCGTTTATTGCCCATCCCTAGTTGCCCCCTTGCGAAGGTGGTGGTGAGCTGCCTTCTTGAACTGCTGTAGGTAGATACGCATTGTTGTTAGGGAGGGAATTCCAGGATTTTGTCTCAGTGACACTGATGAAATAGTGGTATGCTTCCAAATTGAAACGTTTTGTGGCTCGGAGGGGTCGCTATGTATCTGCTGCCCTTGTCCTTGTAGCTGGAATTGGTTTGGAAGGTGATGCCTGAGGATTAGATTCCGTACAGTGTGGAAACAGGCCCTTCGGCCCAACAAGTCCACACCGCCCCTTGAAGAATCCCACCCAGCCCCATCCCCCTATAACCCACACACCCTTGAACACTACGGGCAATTTAGCATGGCCGATCCACCTGGCCTGCACATCTTTGGACTGTGGGAGGAAACCGGAGCACCCGAAGGAAACCCACACAGACACGGGGAGAATGTGCAAACTCCACACAGACAGCCCGAGGCTGGAATCGAACCTGGGTCTCTGGTGCTGTGAGGCTGCAGTGCTAACCACTGAGCCACTGTGCTGCTGAATCTTTGGTGAATTTCTGCAGTGCATCATGCAGATGTACACGCTGCTGTTACTGTGTGATGGTAGGGGAGGGAGTGGGTGTGGTGCCACTCAACAACCCTGCAGCATGGAAGCAGGCCATTTGTCCCTTCGAGTCTATACCAACCCTCCAATGAGGTACATCCCACCCAAACCCAACCGCTGACCTTATCCCAGTAACTCCACATGTTTGGACTGTGGGAGGAAACCCACATAAACACAGAGAGAATGTGCAAACTCAACACAGACAGTTGCCCGAGGGTGGAATTGAACCCGGGTCCCTGGTGCTGTGAGGCAGCAAGGCTAACCACTGAGATATTGTGCTGTCCTAGCTGGGTTATGCTTTAAATAAAACTTACCTTGCCTCTACAAAATTCTTAGGAGACAGTGTTCTGCAAAATGAAGATAATCAGGTCCAAAATATTGCATCAATTCGCTGCCATTTAATGGACTGCAATCTCATTTTACAATCCAAACCTCAAGACAATGGCAGATAATGTGCAGTTACAGTTATCACATTGTGATTTGCTGAAAAGAAGACAAAATGAATAATTATATGTGCTTAGTTTTTAAAATTATATAGCACTAAAATTAAAATGGGTATATTTTCTGAAAGTAGATCCAGTGTTGCTCTTAAATTCATAAATATGTTTAAAAGGTTTGGAGACCAGAACAGCAAGTTACTGTCATGTTTATTTTAACAAAAAGAAATTATCATGAAAATGTTATAAGTAGCCATACCATAGCGCCTGAATTAATGGCAGGAGTCATAAAAAGAAAGAAAAGAGGAAAAGCTCACCACAGTTCAATTTACAGCTCCTGGGTTTGGGATATTGTGGAAAACCAGGCTGAAACCACCACGCAGGGCTGAGACTTCCTCACGGGCTAAGACAAGGCCTCCACACCAGGTCAAGGCTTCCACACCAGGGCAAGGCTTCCACACCAGGGTAAGGCCTCCACACCAGGGTAAGGCCTCCACACAGGGACTAGGCCTCCACACAGGGACTAGGCCTCCACAGCAGGACAGGGCCTCCACAACCGGACGAGGTCTCCATTCCGGGACTAGGCCTCCACAGGGGGACTAGGTCTCCATTCTGGGACTAGGGCTCCATTCCGGGACTAGGGCTCCATTCTGGGACTAGGCCTCCACACAGGGCTAGGCTCCACACTGGGACTAGGCCTCCACACCGGGACTAGGTCTCTGCACCGGGACTAGGTCTCCACACCAGGATAAGGCCTCCACACCGGGACTAGATCTCCGCACCGGGATTAGGTCTCCATTCCGGGACTAGACCTCCACACCGGGACTAGGTCTCTGCACTGGGACTAGGTCTCCACACCAGGATAAGGCCTCCACACCGGGACCAGGTCTCTGCACTGGGATTAGGTCTCCATTCCAGGACTAGGCCTCCACACCGGGACTAGGTCTCTGCACCGGGATTCGGTCTCCATTCTGGGACTAGGGCTCCACACCAGGACTAGGCCTCCACAGCAGGACATGATCTCCATGCTAGAACTAGGCCTCCATGCTGGGCTGTTGGAAGACCTGGAAGCCAGCTCCGAAGCAAAGATGAGATGTCCATGATGGGATGTGACCTCCATGCCAGTCAAGACCACCAAGCTGGGAGACTGCCCTGCCAGACCTATTCCAGGCCTTTGGAAACCACCTTGTCATTGGGCCTGGAGCAGGAGAAGATGACTTCCACTGATAATGTTAAAAGAAGGTTACGGATCATAATAAATGAAAACATTCAACAATAAAAACATAGAAAGAAGGAAAAGATTAAGGCAGAGAGAGTAGCAACTTCCAAGCTCCTTGGCTGAGGATCACGGCATTAGAGGGACTTTAGCCTTTCCATCCCTGAAGTCCAATCTTAGCAGACTTTACAATGACCTGGGCTGTAGTGGAATATGTTGTTTGGTTGTCTGAAGACAATGAAATTTCTGAACAGCGTGTCTGTGTGTGTGTGTGTGTGTGTGTGTGTGTGTGTATGTGTGTGTGTGTGTGTCTGTGTCTGTGTGTGTGTGTGTGTGTGTGTGTGTGTCTGTGTGTGAGAGAGAGAGAGAGCGAGACTGTGTGTGTGTGTGTGCGCTTGTGCGCGTGTGTGAGTGTGTGTGTGTGTGAGTGTGCGCGTGTGCGTGAGTGTGTGTGAAGTGGGCTCAATGATACAAAGAACACTAGCATTCTGCTGGTAGCTGATTCCTTTTGAGTACAATCTGCTTGGCGCTAATGCTAGTTTGTGTTTGCGAGGTGACCTGATGTCTGTTGCACTCAGGTGAAATTGTGCTGGTTTTCAGTACGGGGAGGTGAGGGTGTGTGGGGGGGGTGGATAGGCTCCTGCTGTGGGAGGTCGCATCTCTCCCACCCCCCACTGTATTTCTGGGCCCGCTTCAACTCGGGTGGTACCATCAGAAGCCGAGCTAGGGCCTGTCAATCAATGCCCAGCATCAGGGGTGGTGCGGGGACCCAATTGTAGCTGTGAGGCAGCTGACGCAGAAATGATGGCAGCAGGGAAGGGGCACACTGCCAGTTCTGTTAGAACAATGTCGGCTAGCAGCGAGTGGAGGAACAAGGGAGTGTGAAGTCTAAGCAGAGGGAACTTTTGAAGTTTTAGTCACATCAGTTTAATATTAGTTTATTCAATACTTTACCATTTATACAATTCAATAAGTGATTTATTTTGTAATCCAAGATGGCACCAGAATGTGGCGATGTGATCCATTTTTCACTGTGCGCCTAGGTACAAGTTACAATATATACTGAATAAATTTAATCCTAAATCTAATATCTCCAGTTCAGGCTTTCCAGTTAACACACTTGCGGTTAATGTGAAAATATATAGCTACAGCTGCAGGCTTTTGGTAACTTTGAATATTTACATTACTACATTTGTATGATCTGATTTGTGAGAACTCAACTACTGTCAGATTTTGGAGAAAGTAGCATTAATTTGGAACGTCACAGGAGTTAAACATCTGTGCTTATTTGGAAGGTGTGACCTTGAAATGATTGGTAGAGTCATAGTGGGGGGTCACACAACACAGGAACAGACCCTTCAGCCCAACCAGTCTGTGCTGACCACAATTCCAACATAAACCAGTCCCACCCGCCTGCTCCTAGCCCATATCCTCTAAACCTTTCCTACTCACGTACTTATCCAAATGTCTTTCAAACATTGTAATTACACCCAGCACTTACCCTGGAAGTTCATTCCAAACACATGAACCACTCACTGTGTAGAAATATAGTCCTTATGTCTGTTTTGCTTTCTCCTCTCACCTTAAAAATATGCCCCCAATCTTGAAATTCCCCATCCAGCTGCTGTTCGCCTTAATTATACCCCTCATGATTTTATAAACTTCTATGTCACCCCTCAGCCTCCTACGCTGTAGTGTAAAAATTCCTAGCCTATCCAGACTCTCCTTCTAACTCAATCCCTCCATTCCTGGCAATATCCTGGTAAATCTCTTTGGAACTCTCTCCAGCTTAGCGAGACCAGAACCGGACACAGTGCTCCAGAAGAGGCCTCACCAACATCGTGTACAGCCTCAACGTAACATCCCAATTGCCATACTCAGAGATCTGAGCGATGAAGGCAAGCATGCCAAATGCTTTCTTAACCACCTTATCTGTATATACTAGAGCCCCTTTGTCTGAGTACCCAGGGCCCCCCATAACTTGTTAATTTTTCTATAGCCATAGTGATTTATTTTAAAATAACTTGATAGACCAATAACCTCCAGGAAAGTTTGTTTACTTGAGGAGTTTACCACCAGCAAAGTAAACAATTGTGCACTCAGATTTCAATCAGAAAATTCTTGATTTTTCATTGTTTAAGCTTAGGTGGAACTCCCATAGTTTGGGGCGGGGGTGGAAGAAAAAAGCTCTTTGTTTGGGACAGTTCAGAAGGATTGGATGAAGCTGGATGCGTAATGCAGTGCAGCTCAAAGAGCGCAGAGATAGAAAAATGGGTTACCTCAAGTCAAGAGTTTAGTCATAACTCCAGACCAAAAGTGTTTGGATAAAATTTTGACAATGTTTTTTGAAGTTGAAAGGTTGAGTGTTGAAGTCATTGTTAAATTAAATCTTCACCCATTTCTTTGTCTGCCCACCTGATTTTCTATCTTCTGAGCTCCCATGACTACCCAGCATTTACTCCTTCACCCTGCATCCCCTCCAACACTTCTAACATACATATCAACCTTTTCCTAGCTACAGATAGTTCTGAAGAAGGTTCACTGAGCCTGAAACATTAACTTTACTTTCTCTCAATGGTTGCTACCAGACTTACTGAGTTTCTCCAGCAATTTCTGATTTTATTTACTATCTCCTTGAACCCAGTGTGTTTACTCTCTCTGCTGATCCCAGTGAATCTAGTATTTCAGGGTATCCCAATGTTTTTACTGCCTCCACTGATGCCATTTAGTATTTCATGATCATCAGTCAGGGCATTGAGTAAAGAGTTGACAAGACATGTTGCAACTGGATAAAACTTTAGTTGGGCCACTTTTGGAATATTCCTAGTTTCCTCTGATCCCAGTGTATTCCCTGTGTACATTGATCCCAGTGCATATACTTTTTTAGCCTGATCCAGAAGATTAAGTCACATAGAATCCATGGTGATTTGTCAACTTGGGTACAAAGTTGGCTTGGTCAGAGAAGTGGTGATCAGTGGTGTTCCACAAGGACTAGTGCTGGGATCCCATTATACTAATAAATTATTTGGATGAAAACGTTGGTATCTGATTAGTAAATTTGCTGATGGCTTGAAAATTTGGGGAGTTGTGGGTTGTGAAGCAGGTTGTCAAAGGATGCAACAAAATGCAGCAGCGTTAGGAAAGTTGGGTGGAGAAATGACAGATGGAGTTCAATCCAGACCAGTGTGAGGTGATGCATTTTGGGAGGTCAAATGCAAGAAGAAAATATACACTAAGTGGCAGGACCCTTAGGAGCAATGATACAGAGGGGTTTTGGGGAGCACGTCCATAGCTCCCTAAAAGTGGCAACGCATATGGATAAGGTGGTAAAGTACATGGCACACTTGTTTTCATCAATCGAGGCACTGTGTATAAAAATGTTGGCTAGTTCTGTTGCAGCTGGATAAGACTTGAGTTCAGCCACTTTTGGAGTATTGCGTACTGTTCTGGTCACCACACTATAGGAAGGTTATAGGGGATTTGGAGAGGGTGCAGAACAGGTTTACCAGGATGCTGTCTGGATTGCAGTGTGTTAGCTATAAGGAGGCTGCACAGGCTTGGATCGTTTTTGCTTGAGTGTCGGTGGCTGAAAGGAGCAACCAGATAGAAGAATATAAAATTATGAGAGACTTGGGCAGACTGGTCGCAGTCTTAAGGAGATGTGCGAGGAAGGGTTTTCATGCACTGCTCGGGGAGGTGGTAGAAGCAGACACGACTGCAATGTTTAAGCCTGTGCATGACTAAATTGACAATTTTATTAAAGGTGCCTCACAGATGGATTTTTGCTTCACTATAGATGGATCTCTGCATATTTTGATCTGCTCCTCATTTACAGCCTCAGAAAGTAAGATCATAAGATGTGGCATGATTTAGATGAGACTACAGAAGGCATGGTTAGTAAGTTTGCAGATGACATCAAGGCTGGTGGTCTAGTGGGACAGTGAAGAAGGGTATTTAAGATTATAAAGAGTTCTTATCAATTGGGTCAATGGGCTGAGGAGTGGCAGATGGAGTTTAATTTGGATAAGTTAAAGGTATTCATTTTGCTTAAACAGACTAGGGTAGGACTTATGCAATTAAAAGTAAGGCCTTGGGTAGTGTTGTAGAACAGACGGACCTAGAGATTCAGCGACATAATTCTTTGAAGTTTGTGTCACAGGTAGATAGGGGGGTTAAGAGGGCATTTGGCACATTTCCCTCATTGCTCAGACTTGTCCAGAGTATAGGAGTTGGGGGCATTGTGTTGAGGTTGTACACGATATTAGTCAGGCCTCTTTTGGAGCACTGTGTCCCGTTCTGGTCACCCAGTTATAGGAAGGATATTATTAAACTGGGAATTTACCAGGATGTTGCCAGGAATGGAGGGTTTGAGTTATAAAGAGAAAGCTGGATAGGCTGGGACTTTTTCACTGGATTGTAGGAGGTTGAAGGGTGACCTTGTAGAGATTTGTAAAATCATGAGGGTTATAGATAAGGTGAATGGCATGTGTCTTTCCCCTTGGTTGGGGGACTTCAAGATTGGGGGCATATTTTTAAGATGAGAGGAGGGTTTACCAAAGACATGGGGGCAATTTTTTTGCACAAGGAGTGGCTCATGTGAGGAATGTGTGTGGGTACAATTGCAATGCATGAGAGACATTTGGGTAAGAACATGAATAGGAAAGGTTTGGAGGGATATGGGCCAGGACCAGGTGGGACTAGTTTTGTTTGGGATTATGTTCAACACAGACTGGTTGGGCTGAAGGACCTGTTTATGTGCCGTATGAGTCTACGAACTGGAAAGGTCTATTGAACGACTTGAGATTGCTCTGGCATTGAGTCCAGTTAAGGCTCTGCTGATAGTAGTCTCAGGCCCAAGCTTCTATCCAATCACTTCTTACAATCTTTGACCCCCTATCAGTGACCAAAAATCTGTTCAAACCTGCCTTGAATATATTCTGTTACCTTGTCACTACTGCATTGGTTGGGGGCATTATCAGGGTGGACGGGAAGGGTGGAGTGGTAAGGTCGGGGGAGATGGCGAAGGTTTTCAATGACTGATGACCCAGGAAAGAGGAGATTCCTCCTTTTCTCCGTGTTAAACAAGGGGCTCCTATTCTAGAATAGTGACCCCTTGCTATTGGATGGTCCACAAGAGGAACTGATCAAACAAACTGGAAAGATCAGGGAAATGGGCAGTTGGGCTTCAGATGGGCCGATTGGCACACTGGGCGGTGTTAGCGTTGCCTTGTGTTTGGAGACACTGTGGTGCTTGTCTCATTGTTTAAATGAAGGTGACGAGTGGATTGCAAACAACAACTGGCTGCGATTGTTATTGGTTTGGAAGGAAGCTGCAGAGACAGCTGGAAAATGTTGGCAAATTAATCAGGATGGGGACTAACTGACCTTATCCAGAGAAACACGAGCTGATAAATTTGGGGAGGACAAACAAGGAGTAAAGGGTGAAATTTTGAGAAGAGCAGAGGGGAGGGTGGAGAGCTGACGGTGACAATATATCTGTCTTCATCCTTCCATTGGATGTGGCCAGCTCTATTTGTCAACCTCATTACCTCTGGAACTGAGCAGCTAGCTCGGTCGTTTCAGAGGAGAGTTACGAGTCAGCCACATGGGTCTGGAGTCTAGTCCTGGCCCAGACCTCGTAATGATGGTAGATCGTAGAATCCCAATAGTGTGGAAGCAGGCCATTCAGTCCACACTGATCCTTCGAGGAGCACCCAACCCAGACCCACCCTGTCCCTGCACTTCCCATGGCTAATGACCCACCTAGCCTGCACATCTTTGAACTGTGGGAGGAAACCGGAGCACCCGGAGGGAACCCACGCAGACACGGGGGGAATGTGCAAACTCCACACAGAAAGTCATCCAAAGCTGGAATTGAACCCGAGTCCCTGGTGCTGTGAGGCTGCAGTGCTAAGCACCGAGTCACATTGCTGAGATGCACCCGTACCCCCCACAAAAAATCACAGTGAACCTGGTGGGGACGCTGTGGTTACACTGTCTCAGGAGCAAATCTAATGTTTTATTACCTATTTATTAACTATGTTTAGTTGCCCATGGTTGCCGTGGTGGGTTTTGAAACTGTGCCTCCAGGCTGTTCGGCCTAGCTCATTAGTCCCCAAACTTATTGTTTGTTACCAATACTCCTAGGCCTAATTACCAATGTTACTCAGGGAAGGTGATGGCCTAGTGGTATCATCTCTGCACTGTTAACCCAGAGAGCCAACTAATGTTCTGGTGACCCGTGTTCGAATCCTGCCACGGCTGATGGTGGAATTTGAATTTGATAAAATATCTGGAATTGAGAATCTAATGATGACTATGAATTCATTGTCGATTGTTGGAAAAACTCATCTGGTTCACTAATATCCTTTAGGGAAGGAAACTGCCATCCTTACCTGTTCTGGCCTACACGTGACTCCAGACCCACAGCAATGTGTTGACTCTTAACTGCCCTCTGGGCAATTAAGGATGGGTAATAAATGCTGCCCAACCTGCAATACCCTCATCCCATGAATGAATAAAGTGGGTCTGAGTGAGATGCTCCTCCCAGGGGCAGTGTGAAGTCAGAGGGCTGAATGACCTGTTTCCACACAGTAGGGATTCTGACACTGGTGTGTGGGATTGCGGGAAAGTGGGGATTGGGATTGGGTGAGGGTAGGTGGGGATTAGAGGTTAGGGGTGAGGGGAGGAGGGGATTGGGGATGAGGGTAGGAGGGTATTGGGGATGAAGGGTTGACACTCATAGCTGTTTTCCATGTTGCAGGTGGGCACGTCGGGCCTACGAGCCGAAGAATTTCCATGAGGAGGCCAGGAAGATGCAGCTTGTGTCAGCCCTGCTGCTTCTGTTAGTGATGTTCACCGAGCTGAGTGACCAGCTGTTATCAACACTGCGCATGGGTCTGTCAGAGTACCTCCGTATTCCACACCCCCCTTACCATTGCCATCACTCGCACCGTTCCCCTAACTCCCCTTACCATCCACATCACTCACATCGTCCCCCAACCCCCCTTACCATCCACATCACTCACATCGTCCCCCTCACCCCCTACTACCCCATCACTCACATCGTCCCCCTCACCCCCTACCATCCCCATCACTCACATCATCCCCCTCACCCCCCCACCATCTCCATCGCTCACATCATGCCCCTCACCCCCTACCACCCCCCTCACTCACATCGTCCCCCTCACCCCCTACTACCCCATCACTCACATCAACCCCTCACCCCCTACCAACCCCATCACTCACATCGTCCCCCTCATCCCCTACCATTTCCATCACTCACATCATCACCCTCACCCCCCCACCATCCCCATCACTCACATTGTCCCCCTTACCCCCTACTATACCCATCACTCACACCATCCCCCTCACCCCCCCACCATCTCCATCGCTCACATCATGCCCCTCACCCCCTACCACCCCCCTCACTCACATCGTCCCCCTCACCCCCTACTACCCCATCACTCACATCAACCCCTCACCCCCTACCATCCCCATCACTCACATCATCCCCCTCACCCCCCCACCATCTCCATCGCTCACATCATGCCCCTCACCCCCTACCACCCCCCTCACTCACATCGTCCCCCTCATCCCCTACCATTTCCATCACTCACATCATCACCCTCACCCCCCCACCATCCCCATCACTCACATCATCACCCTCACCCCCCCACCATCCCCATCACTCACATTGTCCCCCTTACCCCCTACTATACCCATTACTCACCTCATCCCCTTCACGCCCTACCACCCCGTCACTCATATCGACTCCCTTCACCCCCTACTACCCGCATCACTCACATCATCCCCCTCACCCCCTACTGTCCCCATTACTCACATTGTCCCCCTCACTCCCCTACCATCCCCATCACTCACATCGTCCCCCTCACCCACCTACTATCCACATCATTCACATCATCCCCCTCACCCCCTAACATCCTCATCACCTTGTCTATACCCCTCATGATTTTGTAGCCCTCAGTCAGGTCACCCCTCAATCTCCATCTTTCTAATGAAAATAATCCTAATCTACTCATCTTTTCTTCATAGCTAGCGCCCTCCATACCAGGCAACATCCTGGTGAACCTCCTCAGCACCCTCTCCAAAGCATCCACATCCTTTTGGTAATGTGGCGACCAGAACTGTACACAGTAGTCCAAATGTGGCCGAACCAAAGTCTTATACCACTGTAACATGATCTGCCAACTCTTGTACTCAATACCCCGTCCGATGAAGGAAAGCATGCCATCTGCCTTCTTGACCACCCTATTGACCTGCGTTGCCAACTTCATGGAACAATTGACCTGAACACCCAGATCTCCCTGAACATCAATTTTCACCAGGACTTTTCCATTTATTGTATAGTTCACCTTTGAATTTGATCTTCCAAAATGCATCACTTCGCATTTGCCCTGATTGAACTCCATTTCCCATTTATCTGCCCAACTCTCCAGTCTACCTATATTCTGCTGTAATCTCTGACAGTCCCCTTCACTATCAGCTACTCCACCAATCTTAGTGTCATCAGCAAACTTGCTGATCAGACCATCTACACCTTCCTCCAGATCATTTACATATATCACAAACAACAGTGGTCCCAGCACAGATCCCTGTGGAACACCACTTGTTACAGGTCTCCAATTTGAGAAACTCCCTTCTACTACTACTAGCACACCCTGGACCCCATGTGACTTCACTTGCTCCATCAGCCTGCCATGGGGAACCTTACCAAACACCTTACTGAAGTCCATGTATATGACATGGACAGCCTTTCCCTCATGAATCAACTTTATTGTGCCCTCAAAGAATCCTATTAAGTTGGTAAGGCATGACCTTCCCTGCACAAAACCATGTTGCCTGTCACTGATAAGCCCATTTTCTTCCAAATGGGAATAGATCCTATCCTTCAGTATCTTCTCCAGCTTCCCTACCACTGACGTCAGGCTCACAGGTCGAGGTTGAAGAAGTTGGATATTCGGAGGCTTTTTTTTCCCAGGGTGGACATGGCAAATACTAGGGAGCATAGGGTTAAGGTGAATGGGGGAAAGTTTAAGGGAGATGTGTGAGGAAAGGTTTTTTACACAGAGGTTGGTAGGTACCTGGAGCGTGTTGCCATGGGGAGGTGTTAGAATCTGATACGACAGCAATGGTTTAGAGGCATTTAGTCAGACATATGGCTAGGCAAGGAATAGGCGGGTCATGGGCCATGTGCAGGCAGATGATATTAATATAGAATGGCAACATGGTCGGCCTGTTCTGGTACTGTACTGTTCTCGGCTACACATCGCCATTCTGAAGGAGATAGCTGAGGAGATTGTAGAGGGATTGGTGGTGATCTTTCAGGAATCACTGGAATTAGGGAGGGTCCCAGAGGACTGGAAATGGCCAATGTCATACCCCTGTTTAAGAAGGGAGGGAGGCAGAAGATGGGGAATTATGGCCAGTTAGCCTGACCTCAATTGTTGGCAAATTTTAGCGTTGGATATTAAGGATTAGCTTGTGGAGTAATAAGAAGTGTGTTTTATGATAAGGCTGAGGAAGCACAGATTTGTTTCAAAGGGAGGCCATGCCTGAAAAATCTGTGAGAATTCTTTGAGGAGGTAATGAGCAAGTTAGACAAAAGACAGCCAGTGGATGTGATCTATTTGGATTTCCAAGGTGCTGCACAGGAAGGTGCTAAGTAAGGTGAGTCCATGGCGTTAGGGGCAAGCTACTGGCATGGAGAGAGGATTGGCTGACTGGCAGGAGGCAGAGAGTAGGGATAAAGGAGTCCTTTTAGGGATGACAGCTGGTGACCAGTGGAATTTTGCAGGGTCTAAGTTCAGGTCATGATCTTTAACAATCTGGACAAAGGAACTGAGAGCATTTTTGATATATTTTCAGATGGTACAAAGTTAGGTGGAGGGACAGGTATCATTGTGGAAGTGGGGAAGTTGCAAAAGGACATGGACAGGCCAGAAGAGTGGGCAAAGATGTGGCAGATGGAATACAATGTGAAACCTGGGCATTCTTGTAGAAAGACAAACAACAAGCAGGATCACATACAAATTAAGAGGCTGAGTAGTGTAACAGCTATTATTTACACTAAGATTCAAAGATTAAGATTAAACAGTTTATTGTGAGGACACATGGAGTGCTGAATACTGGTTTGTTACCGTTCTTGAAACGACAAATCTCCATCTGCACCGTCTCCCAGTGCTATCCTGTCCCTCCTATAATGTGCATTCCAGAACCGCACACAATATTCTCGCTGTGTGGTCTCATTGACGTTTTATGCAGTTCCCAGCATCACGTCCCTGTTCCTAAATTCTCTGCCTCAGCTAATAAAGGCAAATATCCTTTAATGCCTTCTTCACTACCTTATCCACTTCTCCTAACACTTTAAGAGTATCTGATCCTCGGTGCTTTCCATGGTCCTACTGCTCATCATATATTCCCTTGCCTTACTTTCCCTGCGAAGTCCTGGGGTGGATCAGAGGTTAGCACTGCTGCCTCACAGTGCCAGGGACCCGGGTTTGATTCTCCTTTGTGACTGTCTGTGTGGAGTTTGCACATTCTCCCCGTGTCTGTGTGGGTTTCCTCCGTGTGCTCTTGTTACCACCCACGGTCCAGAGGTGTGCAGGTTAGGGTGGATTGGCCATGCTGAATTGCCCCATAGTGTCCAGGCTAAGTGGGTTAACTCTGACAGATGTGGAGTCCTGGGGCTAGAGTAGGATGCTCTTTAGAGGGTCAGTGCGGATGTGATGGGCCAAGTGGTCTCTATTTGCACTGTAAAGATTCTATGATGAGTATACCACTTCACACTCATCCTGTTATGCACCATCTAATGAAATGCAGTGGCATTTGATAATGCAACATTTACTAAGCAATATTTCTCCAGATGAACCTTGCTAAAATAATGGGGTTGCAGTTTCTTCCTCCCAATGTTCCAGGAACAATTTACAATCTAAGGGATTCCCCAAAATCAGATCCAACTACATAGCTTTTTCTCTTAAAAGCCTGTCAAGTTGTTAGATCGAAGGGATTTCTCCATTCTGAGTTATTTAGTTATTTTACAATCCTCATTTTCTCAAGATGCTCGGCTCCTTGTTTTTCTTTTGGTGCCCTGTGAGATTTCAGATTGTGTACCTTAAGTGTATCCCTGCCAATTGTTCATTCCCTATATCTATTCCATGTATGCTTCTCTGTTTATTTTTAATAATTTAGTCCAGTTTGCATTGTAAAGCAAACATTTGATGTCCAAAGATGTGTAGGTTAGGTGGATTGGCCATGCTAAATTGCCCGTAGTGTTCTGGGAGGTGTAGATTGGGTGAGTTATAGGGGGATGGGTCTGGGTGGGATGCTCTGAGGTTCGGTGTGGATTTGTTGGGCCGAAGGGCCTGTTTCTACACTGTAGGGATTCTATTCTATTTGAAGTTTTCTTTTTCTGTTCACTCACTATGCAACTCAATTTCACTTTCTCTTTCTGCTGTATTCAAGTGTCCTTCCAATCATCAAGTTTACTGTTTATTTGGACATAATAAGTCACTTCCTTTGATTTAATATTATCCTTAACTCCATTCACTGACCACAGTTTTGGTGTCTTAGAGGATCATTTGATGTCAGTTATAAATGCTAGCTATCCCTTATATAGCCATAGAGCAGTACAGCATGGAAACAGACCCTTCGGTCCAACTTATCCATGACAACCAGATATCCTAAATTAATCGAGTACTATCTGCCAGCATTTGGCCCATATCCCTCTAAACCCTTCCTAGCCATGTACCCATCCAGATGCCTTTTAAATGTTGTAATTGTACCAGCCTCCACCCACTTCCTCTGGCAGCTCATTCCATACACGCACCACCCTCTGTGTAAAAAAGTTGCTCTGGGGAAAAGACCTGTGAATTTAACCGATTCATGTCCCTCATGATTTTATAAACCTCTATAAGGCCACCCCTCAGCCCCTGATGTTCCAGGGAAAATAGCCCCAGCCTATTCAGCCTCTCCCTGTAGCTCAAACCCTCCGACCATGGCAACATTCTGTAAATCTTTTCTGAATCCTTTCAAGTTTTACAACATCCTTCCTGTAGCAGGGAGACCAGAATTGCACACAGTATTCCAGAAGTGGCCCTGACCAATGTCCCGTACAGCCGCAACATGACCCTCCCAACTCCTGTACTCAATGCACCGACCAATAAAAGCAAGCATACCGAATACTTTCCTTGCCGCCCTGTCTACCTGCAACTCCACTTTCAAGGAACTATGTACCTGCTCCCCAAGGTCTCTTTGTTCAGCAACACTCCCCAGGTCTTTCCAAAATGCAGCACCTCACATTTGTCTAAATTCAACTCCATCTGCCAATGCTTGGCCCATTGGCCCATCTGAGCGAGGGCCCATTGTACTCGGAGGTAACCTCCATTGTAACATTTTCCAGCCGTTTTCTCATTTACCTCAGCAGCCTCTGGGCTGTAGCAGGCCTGAGCTCTCCTTGGTTAGATTGAAGACCTGTCGCACCTCACTTGGGTAACACGCTGGAAATAAAGACCCACTGTTGCTGGACACATCACAAACATTAAAGATTTTAAAAAGTGCACAACATTCCTGATGTATCTGATGGCATGGACCAGGTTCCTGTACCCTTGTTTAACAAGAATCACACTTTATTACAAAGGAATAAGACAGGGAAACAGTAATGACCTTTCGGCATATACCCCTACTAGTTATAACTTTAAACCTTTATAAACTCCCCTTAAACACACACACACACACACACACACACACACACACACACACACACACACACACACAGTCATACACACACACACACACACAAACACACACACAGTCATACACACACACACACAGTCATACACACACACAGACACACAGAGTCATACACACACAGTCATACACACAAACACACACATACACATAGACACACACACACATACACACACACACAGACATGCACATGCACACAAAGATAGAGATACGCACACGCAAACACATATACACACAGACACAGAGTCTCACACACACAACACACACAAACACATGCACACACACACACACATAGACACACACACGAGTGCACAAACAGGGGAAACGAATGAGTGTTAAGGATGGTGGAAATTTGGGAAAGTCTGTTATTGCTGAGATGGCTCTTGTGGAGGTCAGAAGACAGCTCCTCAATCTTCCTTCTCGTAGATTTTCCCACTAGTTTGCAGAAGGTGTTGGTACCCTTAGAGCCCCTGTCGGAATCCTCCTCATGCACTTATTCATAGCTCCAAGGTGTTCAGTTACTGGTAGCCACAGTTGTCAGCAGGATTTTATCATTGATAACTGTGTACTAGCCCATAGAACAATCTGTCACTTGATGCTGGTTGAGCATCTAATTAATAATAAACGCATCTTGGTGCCAGCTCGTCTGCAAACTACAGTTGATCCAGCTGCTGTGTAACTGCACTTCCAGTGAGGGTCAGGTTAATGCTGGAACCAGCCAGAAACTATTGCTTTCTAAAACAGTTATTTCCTGATTTCAGCCCATGTTAACCATACCAAAAAATGTCAGGAAAAAAAGTCACGGTCTTTACAAAGCCAAGATTTGGATATTGTCATTCCAAGTTCGAGTCCTTGCTCAGAGACAGTGAACATTGAAGGGAGATGAAGGGAGTGTTCACTCTCTTCTTTTCTTCAAATTCCAAGACCTGGGCCCAAAACCTAATTAGACTAATAACATGAACGCTTCCTTTCTCGAACAGCTGAGGGGGTCAATCATGATTTGGGCTAGTACATGTTGGAAAAGTTTCTAAATTTTTATGGAACCTATTCTTAGAGAGGCAAAGAATCACACAGCACAGAAACAGACCCTTCGGCCTAACTAGTCCATGCTGACCATAGTCCCAAACTAAACTAGTCCCACCTGCCTGTTCCTGGCCCATATCCCTCCAAACCTTTCCTATTCATGTCCTTATCCAAACATCTTTTAAACGTTGTAAATGTATCCACATCCATCACTTCCTCTGGAAGTTCATTCCACACATGAACCACTCTGTGTAAAAATAATTACCCCCCATGTCTTTTTTAAATCTTTCACGTCTCACTTAAAGATATGCCCCCAAGCCTTGAAATCTCCCACTTTAGAGAAACAACACCTTCAATGTTCACTGTCTCTGAGCAAGGACTCCACTTTGGAATGACACCTTATCATAATTTTATAAACCTCTATAAGGTCACCCCTCAACCTCCTACGCTTCAGTGATAAAAGTCCCAGCCCATCCATCCCCTCTTGATAACTCAAACCTCTATTTCCAGCACCAGAGGTAACAAGGTGCAGAGCTGGATGAACACAGCAGCATCAGAGGAGCAGGAAAGCTGATGTTTCGGCCTTGACCTTCTTTAGAAATGGGGGAGGGCAAGGAGGTTCTGAAATAAACAGGGAGAGAGGGGAAGGTGGATAGAAGATGGAAAGAGGAGAAGATAGGTGGAGAGGAGACAGACAGGTCAAAGAGGCGGGGATGGACCCAGTAAAGGTGAGTGTAGGTGGGGATGTAGGGAGGGAATAGGTCTGTCAAGGGAGGTCGGACAGGTCAAGGGGGTGGGATGAGGTTAGTAGGTAGGAGATGGGGTGGGGCTTGAGGTGGGAGGAGAGGATAGGTGGGAGGAAGGACAGGTTAGGGAGGCGAGGACGAGCTGGGCTGGTTTTGGGATGCAACAGGGGGAGGGGAGATTTTGAAGCTTCTGAAGTCCACATTGACACCATTGGGCTGCAAGGTGCCCCAGCGGACTATGAGTGGCTGTTCCTGCAACGTTCGGGTCGTATCATTATGGCGCTGCAGGAGGCCCAGGATGGACATGTTGTCTGCAGAATGGGAGGGGGAGTTGAAATGGTTCGCGACTGGGTGGTGTGTAGATAAGGTAAGGTAAGGCTTTTTCTGTTTCACGTTTCTTTATATATATATCATGTGATTGCCAAAAACCTTTTGGTTCCTTTTTCATTTATCTAAGTTAAGTTTAATAATGTCAGGAGATCTCACACCCGTGTTGTGCTCCTCTTGCTCAATGTGGGAGCTCAGAGACAGGGCTGGTGTCCCCAACTCCTTCACGTGCAGGAAGTGTGTCCAGCTGCAGCTCTTGTTAGACCGCATGACGGCTCTGGAGCTGCAGATGGACTTACTTTGGAGCATACGTGATGCTGAGGGGGTCGTGGATAGCACGTTTAGCAATTTGGTCACGCCGTAGATTAGGATTGCTGAGGGAGATAGCGAATGGGTGACCAAAAGGCAGAGGAAGAGCAGGAAGGCAGTGCAGGTGTCCCCCTCCAAAACAGGTATTCCGTTTTGAATACTGTTGGGGGAGATGGCTCACCAGAGGAAGGCAGCATTCGCCAGGTTCACGGCACCATGGCTGGCTCTGCTGTACGGAAGGGCGGGAAAGAGAGTGGAAGGGCGATAGTCATTGGGGATTCAATTGTAAGGGGAGTAGATAGGCGGTTCTGCGGTCGAAAACGAGACTCCTGAATGATATGTTGCCTCCCAGGTGCACGGGTCAGGGATGTCTCCGGTCGGCTGCAGAACATTCTGAAGGGGGAGGGCGAACAGCCAGTTGCCGTGGTGCATATAGGCACCAACGATATAGGCAGAAAACGGGATGAGGTCCTACAAGCAGAATTTAGGGAGTTAGGAGCCAAGTTAAAAAGTAGGACCTCAAAGGTAGTAATCTCAGGATTGCTACCAGTGCCACGTGCTAGTCAGTACAGAAATGAAAGAATAGCTAGGATGAATGCGTGGCTTGAGAGATGGTGTAGGAGGGAGGGGTTCAGATTTTTGGCACATTGGAACTGGTTCTGGGGAGGGTGGGACTATTACAAATTGGACGGTCTACACCTGAAGCGGACTGGAACCAATGTCCTTGGGGGTGCTTTTGCTAATGCTGTGGGGGAGGGTTTAAACTAATGTGGCAGAGGGATGGGAACAAAATATTGGACATAAAAGAGGTAGAAACGAAAGCCTGTAGGGAACTAGATAATGGAGTCAGTGTGACTAAAGGGAATAGTAGTCGGGGAGCAGATGATGAACACAAAGGGACAGGTGGTCTGAGGTGCATTTTTTTTAATGCGAGAAGTGTAGTAGACAAGGCAGATGAGCTTAGGGCTTGGATCGGTACCTGGAGGCATGATGTTATTGCTATTACTGAGACTTGGTTGAGGGAAGGGCATGACTGGCAACTAGTTGTCCCAGGATATTGATGCTTCAGGCGGGATAGAGAGGGACTAAAAGGGGTGGAGGAGTTGCAGTACTGGTCAAAGACGATATCACAGCCGTACTGAAGGAGGGCCCCATGGAGGACTCAAGCAGTGAAGCAATATGGGTAGAACTCAGAAATAGGAAGGATGCAGTAACAATGCTGGAGCTGTACTACAGGCCTCCCAACAGCGAGCGTGAGATAGAGGTACAAATATGTAAACAGATAATGGAAAGGTGTAGGAGAAACAGGGTGATGGTGATGGGAGATTTTAATTTTCCCAACATTGACTGGGATTCACTCAGTGTTAGGGGTCAAGACGGAGCAGAATTTGTAAGGTGTGTCCAGGAGGGTTTTCTAGCGCAGTATGTATGTAGTCCAACTCAGGAAGGGGCCAGACTGGACCTGGTGTTGGGGAATGAACCCGGCCTGGTGATTGATATTACAGGAGGGGACTACTTTGGAAATAGTGGCCACAATTCCGTAAGTTTTACAATATTCATGGACAAGGATAGGAGTGGTCCTAAAAGAAGAGTACTAACCTGGGGGAAGGCTGACTATACCAAGATTCGGCAGGATCTGAGGAATGTAGATTAGGAGAAACTGTTTGAAGGTAAATCCACGTTTGATATGTGGGAGGCTTTTAAAGAGAGGTTGATTAGTGTGCAGGAGAGACATGTTCCTGTGAAAATGAGGAATAGAAATGGCAAGATTAGGGAGCCATGGATGATAGGTGAAATTGTGAGACTAGCCAAGAGGAAAAAGGAAGCATACATGAGGTCTAGGCGACTGAAGACAGACAAAGCTTTGCAAGAATATCGGGAATGTAGAACGAATCTGAAACGAGGGATTAAGAGGGCTAAGAGAGGACATGAGATATTGCTGGCAAACATGGTTAAGGAAAATCCCAAAGCCTTTTATTCATATATAAAGAGCAAGAGGGTAACTAGGGAAAGGATTGGCCCACTTAAGGACAAAGAAGGAAAGTTATGCGCTGAGTCAGAGAAAATGGGTGACATTCTTAACGAGTACTTTACATCAGTATTCACCAAGGAGAGGGACATGACGGATGTTGAGGTTAGGGATAGATGTTTGCTTAGTCTAGGTCAAGTTGACATAAGGAAGGAGGAAGCGTTAGGTATCCTAAAAGACATTAAGGTGGACAAGTCCCCAGGTCTGGATGGGATCTATCCCAGGTTTCTGAGGGAAGCGAGAGAGGAAATGGCTGGGGCCCTAACAGATAACTTTGCAGTGTCCTTAGACATGGGTGAGGTCCCAGAGGACTGGAGACTTGCTAATGTTGTCCCCTTGTTTAAAAAGGGCAGCAAGGATAATCCAGGTAATTATCGACTGGTGAGCCTGACGTCAGTGGTGGGGAAGCTGCTGGAGAAGATACTGAGGGATAGGATCTATTTACATTTGGAAGAAAATGGGCTTATCAGTGATAGGCAACATGGTTTTGTACAGGGAAGGTCATGTCTTACCAACTTAATAGAATTCTTTGAGGGCGTGACAAAGTTGATTGATGAGGGAAAGGCTGTAGATGTCATCTACATGGACTTTAGTAAGGCGTTTGATAAGGTTCCCCATGGCAGGCTGATGGAGAAAGTGAAGTCACATGGGGTCCAGGGTGTGCTAGCTAGATGGATAAAAAACTGGCGAGGCAACAGGAGACAGAGCGTAGTAGTGGAAGGGGGTTTCTCAAATTGGAGACCTGCAACCAGTGGTGTTCCACAGGGATCTGTGCTGGGACCACTGTTGTTTGTGATATACGTAAATGACATGGAGGAATGTTATAGATATCTGATCAGCAAGTTTGCTGATGACACTAAGATTGGTGGAGTAGCAGATAGTGAAGGGGACTGTCAGAAATTATGGCAGAATATAGATAGACTGGAGAGTTGGGCAGATAAATGGCAGATGGAGTTCAATCCGGGCAAATGTGAGGTGATGCATTTTGGAAGATCAAATTCAAGGGCGAACTATACAGTAAATGGAAAAGTCTCAGGGGAAATTGATGAACAGAAAGATCTGGGTGTTCAGGTCCATTGTTCCCTGAAGGTGACAACGCAGGTCAATAGGGTTGTCAAGAAGGCACATGGCATGCTTTCCTTCATCGGACGGGGTATTGAGTACAAGAGTTGGCAGATCATGTTGCAGTAGTATAGGACTTTGGTTCAGCCACATTTGGAGAACTGTGTACAGTTCTGATCGCCACATTACCAAAAGGATGTGGATGCTTTGGAGAGGGTGCAGAGGAGGCTCACCAGGATGTTGCCTGGTATGGAGGGTGCTAGCTATGAAGAGAGGTTGAATAGATTCGGATTATTTTCATGAGAAAGATGGAGATTGAGGGCTGTACAAAATCATGAGGGGTATAGACAGGGTGGATAGCAAGAAGCTTTTTCCCAGAGTGGGGGACTCAATTACTAGGGGTCATGAGTTCAAAGTGAGAGGAGGAAAGTTTAAGAGAGATATGCGTGGAACTTTCTTTACACAGAGGGTGGTGGGCGCCTGGAGCGCGTTGCCAGTGGAGGTGGTAGACGCAGACACATTAGCGTCTTTCAAGATATATCTGGACAGGTACATGGATGGGCAGGGAGCAAATGGACACAGACCGTGAGAAAATAGATGACAGGTTAGACAGAGGATCTTGATCGGCGCAGGCTTGGAGGGCCGAAGGGCCTGTTCGTGTGCTGTAGGTTTCTTTGTTTCTCTTTGTTTCTTTGTGCAGCTGTTTATTGTGAACTGAGTGTGGGTATTGTGCAAAGCGGTCCCATGCCTCTGCTTGGCACATCCCTGCAAATGTTTTCTGAACCCTCTCCAGCTTAATAATAGTGTCACAGGGTGATATAGCATAGAAACAGGCCCTTTGGCCCAAACTGGTCCATTCTGACCGTGGTGCCAATCAGCTATTTCCAATCAACCACATTTGGCCCAAATCCCTCTGAACCCTCCCCGTCCAAGCACCTACCCAAATGTTTTTTTTAAATGCTGGTACTGGACCTGTCTCAAACACTCTCTACATGAAGAAGTTGCCCATCAGGTCCTTCTTAAATCTATCCCCTCGCACCTTAAACCGATGTCTTCTAGTTTTCAATTCCCCATCCCTGGGAAAAAGACTACATTTATTCATCCTATCTATGCCCCTATGATTTTATACACCTTAATAGGGTCACCCCTCATTCTCCTACATTCCAAGGAACATAGGAGCGGGATGGGGTGGTGGGGTGGCACAGTCGCTCAGTGGTTAGCACTATTGTCTCACAGCGCCAGGGACCCGGGCTCAATTCCAGCCTCGGGTAACTGTCTGTGCGGAATTTCCACATTTTCCCCGTGTCTGCGTGGGTTTCCTCTGGGTGCTCTGATTTCCACCCACAGTCCCAAGATGTGCAGGCTGGGTGGATTGGCCATGCTAAATTGCTCATAGTGTTCAGGGATGTGTAGATTAGGTGGGTTATAGGGGAATGGCTCTGGATGGGATGTTCCAAGAGTCGGTGTGGACTTGTTGGGCCAAAGGGCCTGTTGCCACGCGGTAGGGAATCTATGAATAAAGTCCTATCCTTGTCAACGGCTTCCTATAACAGGGCGACTAGAACTGGACACAGTACTCTAAAAGAGGCCTCACCAACATCCTGTATCATCATCATTATGAGTTCCCAACTCCTATTGTCAATGCTCTGAGCAATGAAGGCAAATGTGCGAAATGCCTTCTTAGCCACTCTGTCTACATGTGACCCAGACCTCAAAGAACTATGGACCTTGCACCCATAGGTCTCTCTGTTCTACAACACTACCCAAGTCCTTACCATTAGCGGTATAAGTGCTGGCCACTTAGGTAAAATAAACCTCACATTTATCCAAATAGAACTCCATCTGCCAC
>NC_081394.1:15919365-15926865 GCF_030684315.1 Stegostoma tigrinum
CTCTGAATAATCCAGGGGCATCTGTGTCGGGAACCCACCCATTCCAAAGACTGAGCCTCCATCAGATGAGAGTAAGAGACAGTGCACCCTCTGGTGAGATCCTCGTGTGGCGTGTTCCAGCCTGACATGCCTATCACAGGCTCCCTGCACCTGCCCAAAGGTGCCGAGACGGGTGAGCAGGCAGCAGGGATCGAACCCTGGCCAGCTGGTACTCACAGGCGTATTTTTCTTCGTTCTAGCTGCTGTCTTGGATGACCACACGACGTGCGGCAGGGGAGAGCGATTAGCGCTGGCGCTGGCGAGGGAGAAGATCAACAGCATCATCGAGGTGCCCGCCAAGGCTCGGGTGGAGGTGGAAATCTTTGAGCTGGGCCAGGACAGTCAGTACGAGGCGACAGATACCAGTAAGCGGACAGGTGCTCTGAGATTTCTGTCACCAGCACTATTGGAGGGACACCGCTCATTGTCAATTCAGTCGATCTGTCTCTGCCTGCCCGCCTGTCTCTGTCTCTGCCTGCCCGCCTGTCTCTGTCTCTGCCTGTCCGCCTGTCTCTGTCTCTGCCTGCCCGCCTGTCTCTGTCTCTGCCTGCCCGCCTGTCTCTGTCTCTGCCTGTCCGCCTGTCTCTGCCTGCCCGCCTGTCTCTGTCTCTGCCTGTCCGCATGTCTCTGTCTCTGCCTGCCCGCTTGTCTCTGTCTCTGCCTGCCCGCCTGTCTCTGCCTCTGCCTGCCCGCCTGTCTCTGTCTCTGCCTGTCCGCCTGTCTCTGTCTCTGCCTGCCTGCCTGTCTCTGTCTCTGCCTGCCCGCCTGTCTCTGTCTCTGCCTGCCCGCATGTCTCTGTCTCTGCCTGCCTGCCTGTCTCTGTCTCTGCCTGCCCGCCTGTCTCTGTCTCTACCTGTCCGCATGTCTCTGTCTCTGCCTGCCTGCCTGTCTCTGTCTCTGCCTGCCTGCCTGTCTCTGTCTCTACCTGTCCGCATGTCTCTGTCTCTGCCTGCCTGCCTGTCTCTGTCTCTGCCTGCCTGCCTGTCTCTGTCTCTGCCTGCCCGCCTGTCTCTGTCTCTACCTGTCTGCATGTCTCTGTCTCTGCCTGTCCGCCTGTCTCTGTCTCTGCCTGCCCGCCTGTCTCTGTCTCTGCCTGTCCGCATGCCTCTGTCTGCCCGCCTGTCTCTGTCTCTGCCTGCCCGCCTGTCTCTGTCTCTGCCTGTCCGCATGTCTCATCAACCTGCAACAGATACTTTAGAGACTTTGTTAGATACATTAGAGATTTTTAAGCGACTCTTGGATAGACACCTGGAGGATAGTAAAATGTAGGGTATGCAGAGTAGATTGATCATAGTAGGATAATAGGTCGGCACAACATTGTGGGCCAAAGGGCCTGTACTGTGCAGTCCTGTTTTATGTTCTATGTAACAAAACCAGAAATTGCTCGAAGATCTCAGCAGGTCTAGCAGCACCTGTGGAGAGAATTCAGAGTTAACGTTTCGGGTCCAGTGACCCTTCCTCAGAGCTGACGGAAGCCAGGAAAAAGTTGTTATTCATGCAGAAGATAGGCTGGGGCTGGGAGGGGGGAAGAAGTAAATGATAGGTAGAGATGACGTCCAAAGAAAGAGAGAGACAGGCAAAGGAGTGGGTAAAGTTGACAGGATGGATAGCTGCTAATGGGGGCTTTTAGCATCCAACAGTGGGTTGGGTACATGTTGGAATGGGAGAAGCTGCCTTAAAACCTAAAATCATTGAACTCGATATTGAGTTCAGAAGGCTGTAGAGTCCCCGAGAGGAAAGAGAGGTGCTGTTAATCCAGCTTGGGCTGAGCTTCGCTGGAGCACTGCAGCAAACCTGAGACTGAGAGCTTGGTCAGGGTACACAGTTTTGTGACATAGTGGCAGGCAACTGGAAGCTCAGGGTCATTTTTGTGAACAGCGTGATAAATCTGTCTTTGATTGTCTCTCATTATTATCCATCTGGCCATGACTAATTTCCAAGTAATTGCTTGGTGAAACAGAACAGAAACATTGCTTAATTAGGTGGGCCGAGGAGTGGCAGATGGAGTTTAATTTAGATAAAATGTGAAGTGCTGCATTTTGTAAAGGCAAATCAGGGCAGAACTTATACACTTACTAGTAAGATACTGGGAGTGTTGCTGAACAAAGAGACTTTGCGGGGGCAGGTACATAGTTCATTGAAAGTGGAGTTGCAGGTAGACAGGGCAGTGAGGAAGGTGTTTGGGACGCTTGCCTTTATTGGTCAGTGCATTGAGTATAGGAGTTGGGAGGGTCATGTTGTGGCTGTACAGGACATATGTTTTTGGAATATTGCGTTCAATTCTGGTCTCCCAGCTGTAGGAAGGATGTTGTGAAACATGAAAGGGTTCAGAAAAGATTTACAAGGATGTTGCCAGGGTTGGAGGGTTTGAGCTACAGGGAGGGGCTGAATAGGCTGGGGCTATTTTCCCTGCAGTGTTGGAGGCTGAGGGGTGACCTTATAGGGGTTTACAAAATCATGAGGGACATGGAGAGGGTGAATAGTCAAGGTTTTTGTACCAGCCCCCACCACTTCCTCTGGCAGCTCATTCCATACACGCACCACCCTCTGTGTGAAAAAGTTGCCCCTTGGTCCCTTTTCAATCTTTCCCCTCTCACCTTAAACATATGCCCTTTAATTATGGACTCCCCTACCCCTGAGAAAAGACTTTTTCTATTCATTCTATCCATGCCCCTCATGATTTTATATAGAGTGACCTCTAGTAGGTCATTCCTCAGCCTCTGACACTCCAGGGAAAATAGCCCTGACCTATTCAACCTCTCCCTGTCGCTCAAACCCTCCGATCCTAGCAACATCCTTGTAAATCTTTTCTGAACCCGTTCATGTTTCACAACATCCTTCCAGTAGCAGGGAGACCGGAATTGCACACAGAATTCCAAAAGTGGCCCTAACCAATGTCCTGTACAGCCACAATATGACCCTCCCAACTCCTGTACTCAATGCACTGACCAATAAAGGCAAGCGTCCCAAACACCTTCCTCACCGTCCTGTCTACCTGCGACTCCACTTTCAAGGAGCTATGAGCCTGCCCCACCCCTCAAGGTCTCTTTTTGGCAATACTCCCCAGGAATTTACCATTAAGTACAAAAGACCTGCCCTCATTTGCCGTTCCAAAATGCAGCAGAGGCCAGCATCTAATCACTAATCACCCATCATTTACAAATGCACAATCTTTGACAATAGCATTTGTCCTGATCTACCAACCAGTCCTGTTAGCCAAGCCAGGCCATCCCTGTGGTTCCTGCATCACGCTTGGTCCTCTGTATCAAACTGTCTCTGTCGTTTGGCAGAGTCTTGGGTTCGGCGATGGTGTTTCTGATGCTATTTCATCCTTCCACCACTACTAACATCCCCCCTCGCCCGTCTCCTCCCAGAAAGATCAGGTGTAACCTGGAGCAGTGACTTCTCCCCATTGGTAACTCTGCTGGAGCCTTCTCTGTAGCTGCATGTCCTATAATCAAACAAGAGCCTGGGTCAGCTTGGTATCTAATGAGGCCAATGGCTGTTTCTACAGAGTGGTGTGTGCTGTGGAACTGTTTTGATACAGTGTAGTTACTATTTAATGTAGAATGGGATTCCAGTCCTTGCTGGTGAATGATGGTCTGTTACCTGTGACAAAATACCTCTGGGACTCCATGCGTCACTAAATATGTGAGTGACTTTTCTACTGTTGCTCCGTTCTTTGACAAAATGGACCGTGTGCATGTTCAAACACCTTCAGGGGGGTGTCAAGCATTGAACCCATGAACGAACCTGCATAGTCGACTTGCAACTGAGTCTAAGGTTTGCCTGGCCAGTTTCATGAGGCGGCTAGCTCTGTGAAAACTCTGGGCACTGTCCCACCAATGTGGCCATGTCTGCATTCTCACCTGGCCGTCAGGCATAACCCCTGACCTATAGCATCATTTTGGAGAGCCCTGGGATGGCCAAGGTGACGCTCACTGAGAACAATCACCTGTGCGCCCCATAGCAATCTGCCATCATCTACTGTAAGCCGGTCTGTTCAGGCCCAAAAGGCTCCCAGTTCTAGTTGTGGCAGTCCTTTGGTTTTCCCGACTAATGCCAGCTGTTGCAGTTTGGGAGGAACTGGATCTTTCTGTGTCCAGAGTCTGATACTGTCAACTGCGAGTGCTTCCAGAAAATTTAATCTAATTCTAGACCCTTCCATTGAGAATACCACTGATGATGTATCTGCTAATGGGAAACAGCTCAATGCATGCACATTCACTACATGGCCTCCCAGATGATGTTCCTAATTTAATTATGTATGAGAGCCCACTGCTGAATGCAGCCCAAAGCTATGGGTGGCGTGGCCTTGTCCCCTTTGAGTCGAGTCAGTAGGAGTTTGTCGCCCATAGTGGAACTTTGAGTCCAAAAATTACCACCAATCCTTCTTTTTCTACTTTTATGCTCTGCACTAGCCAAAGCCCTGGATGCATGAACTGGGCACTCCGCTCCAGTTGGCTGCTAATAGCACCCTGATGCCATATGGGGAGTCATCGCACTTCAATGTGAGATCTTTCTTGGCGTCACAGTGCACCAACGCCTTGGAGAATGATAGCTGTTTCTTCGCTCTCCAGAAATCTAGGGCTTGTTTGTGCAACCGGCTCCAAAGCTGTCCCTTTGTGAGGAGACAATGCCAAGGTGCCAGAATAGATGCCAGATCATGTATAAACATTCCATAATAAATCGCTGGCCCAAGGAAAGACCTGCGCTCCAGTTTGGATGTGGTAGTGAGGCACATCTGATCACCCTCACTTTATCTTCCAATGGGGGTAAGCAAATGTTATCGACCGTGTGACCCAGGTCATTTCACTTGGGGTGCCTGGAACACACATCGTTCCCACTGGAGGCACACTGTCACCTTGGAAAAGTGCCCTGGAACTACAAGAAAGTTCTCCAAGAGCTCCTTACAAGTTTTCCCTACCATTAGAATGTCCCTACTCAATGGCCTAGTGGTTTTATCGCTGGACTGTTAATCCAGAGACCCAGATAATGTTCTGAGGACCTGGGTTTGAATCCGCCACGGCAGATGGTGGAATTTGTATTCAAAAAAAATATCTGGGATTAAGAATCTAATGATGACCATGAATCCATTGCCGATTCTCAGGAAAACCCCACCTGGTTCACTAATGTCCTTCAGGGAAGGAAACTGCCATCCATACCCGGTCTGGTCTACATGTGACTCCAGACGTACAGCAATGTGGCTGATTTGTAACTGCCCTCTGGGTAATTAGGGATGGGCAATAAATGCTGCCTGGCCAGCGACGCCCTCGTCCCGTTAATGAATCAAAAAACAATTCAGACGACCTGAGCGAGCTCTTCGAAAATGTTCTCCGTTACCCGCTGACAAATAACACGGCCTGACATTACACCATTGCCGGGTCTGGTATATCGCCACAAGCCCTTACAGGTATCAACCCTCGCACATTTCTGGGAATCCTCATCTGATTACAACTGCAAATAAGGGTGGCTCACGTCCAATTTTGTGAAGAAGAGCACTCCTGCCCCCACACCCCCACACCCACCAGCTTTGTGTGTAAATCCTCCATGTGAGCGATTAGGGATCTACCTGATGGTGAGAAACAGCTCACTGTTTTTGTTTAAAACCTCCACAAAGGCAAAGCAACCTATCAGGCTTTACAGTCGGTACGCGTGGAGCTGCCCATCCCACGATCCGGACTGGTTTATTGAGGGTCCCGACCCGAAACCTCAGCTCTCTGGCTCCTCTGATGCTGCCTGGCCTGCTGTGTTCATCCAGCTCCACACCGTGTTCCCTCAAACTCCAGCATCTACAGTTCTCACTGTCTCTGGCTTTTTTTAATTCCTTCACTTTCCAGCCTCCTGATTTCTGCCTCTACTTTTGCACGGAAGGTACTGGGCATGCCTTGCAGAATTCCTTCCGGGCCAATGTGCAAGGTAGCCTTGCCTCTTCTGACCATTCCTAGTCATTCCTGGAAAACTTCCGGCTGTTTAATTAGGACTTGGCTCAAGCAGCCAATTGTGAAATGTAGAACCAGCCAATCACTCGCCACCAACACTGCTCCATCGACGAGCCTCAAGAAAATTGTAAAATAGCACGACCTCCCACTGAGACACCATTTCACAGCTCAATATCCCTGACACTCATTGTTTTATGTCAGCCAGGGCTCCCTGATTGGATCAGGATCCCAGCTCGAATTGGAGCAACCCACATTCTGTGAGGTCCACCTGGCTGACCTCATTACAATCACAACAAGAGTACCAAGTGGTAAAGTGTGAAGTTGGCTGTTTTAGAAGGGAGAGCAAAAAGTATTATATAAGTGAAGAGTAAAATGCAGAAAGCTGCAACACAAGGGGACTTTGTGCACAAAATACTGAAAGCTGGCACACAGGGGCAAGCAGGTAATCAGGAAGGGCAGAGGGAATGTCGGCCCTTATTTCAAGGATGTTGGAATATAAGAGGAGGGAGGTCTTATCGCAACTGTACAAGGTGCTGGGGAAACCACATCTGGAGAAATGTGGGCAGTTCTGTTCCTCTTATTTAAGGAAAGAGATCATTTCATTGGTTGCAGTTCAGAGAAGGCTCATTTGGATCATCCCCAGTTGGAGGGGTTGCCTTATGAACAAAGGCTAAATGGACAGCGGGCTCTATACCCTCGAGTTTGGAAGAACAAGAGGTGATCTCATTGAAACATACAGGGGCCTAAGAGAGCCGATGCTGCGAGGATGTTTCCCCCGGTGAGAGAGCCTAGGACCAGAGGGCATAGCCTTAGAGTAAAGGGGCACCAATTGAAGACTGAGATGAGGAGGAATTGCTTCTCCCTGAGGGTTGTGAGTCTTTGGAGCTCCTTGCCACAGGGGGCTGTGGGGGCTGAGTCGGGGAATCAAGGGAAAGACCAGGAAAGTGAATGTGAGGAATGTCAGATCAGCCACAATCCTATTGGAGAGGTTACATCAGGATTGAGGGGCTGAAGGCCTCCCCCAACACTCCCAGACATTCCAGACCCTAACCACTCGAGTGACCCTCCCCCCCCAACACTCTCAGACAGTACGTTCCAGACCCTAACCCCTCGAGTGACCCTCTCCCCACACTCTCAGACAGTATGTTCCAGACCCTAACCCCTCGAGTGAACCTCCCCCCCACACTCTCAGACAGTACGTTCCAGGTTAGAACATAGAACATAGAACATAGAACAGTACAGCACAGAACAGGCCCTTCAGCCCACGATGTTGTGCCGACCATTGATCCTCATGCATGCACCCTCAAATTTCTGTGACCATATGCATGTCCAGCAGTCTCTTAAATGTCCCCAATGACCTTGCTTCCACAACTGTTGCCGGCAACGCATTCCATGCTCTCACAACTCTCTGTGTAAAGAACCCGCCTCTGACATCCCCTCTATACTTTCCTCCAACCAGCTTAAAACTATGACCCCCCGTGCTAGCCATTTCTGCCCTGGGAAATAGTCTATGGCTATC